>NC_056733.1:1550203047-1550288047 GCF_019279795.1 Protopterus annectens
AGTCTACTAGTATAAAATGCAGATGCATGATTCTGCCTGACTTTTTCTCTGAGATTTATAGCTACCACGTAGGAAGCTCTTCTCATTCCTCACCCTTATCATAAATGACTTTTGAGGTGGCTGTACCTCAGGTTGACAGTATTTTCCCTGTTCTAAGCACCCTTGTTGTTTTACAGCTGCATTTTTTCAATGTTGCATGCCTGGTGGATACCCTCATACAGCTCTCCATTGGGTTAGCTCTGTTGCACTGACTTTATTCCATATCTAATGATTAATAATGGATAGATTTTTTTCTGGATTCTTGTTACCCAGTAAAATAATACACCTAATATTTGTCTAATACTCATTTATTAAAACATTATTGAAATATTATGTCATATCAGACATTTTTAAACAGGAGCTTAATTTACAAGGGATGCCTCTTAAAAGCCTGGTTTGCTGATATAGTCATCAGTATATTTACATACATACAAACAAATATTTCAAGCACGGGGATTAATGCCCTGCTAGCTTGCCAATATACCAAAACACTTGCTCCCATAATAAGTATCCAAGCTGTTTTAAAAAATATCTAAACTAGTACTTCCTTTAATGTAATCTGGTAGTCTGTTCCACATATCAGATACTTTCTCAGAGAACAAATTACTACACTTGTCATTCCTATAGAATCTCCTACATAGGTTGCCTGATGATCCTCTAGTACTTTTTGTTAACCCCAAACATCCCCAGAGGTAGTTGTCATTAAATGTCCTATATACCTGAATGAGATCTCCTCTTAGATATCTGTAAGAGACACTGTACAAGTTCATATATTTTAGTCTTTCATAATAACTTAGATTTTCACATCCATGAATGCCCTGGTATATTTTCCTTGTACTCTTTCCAGTTTACTCATGCTTGTTTTCTTATAGAGTTTCCATATTGTTATTCCATACTCAAGTTTGGGTCTAATGTAACTAACAAACATTGACTTCATTATTTTGATTTCCTAGGCTTTATAAATCTTTTTATATAACCTATGGTTCTATAACTATCATTAACCAATTGATATGATTAGAAAAACTCATAGCTGAATCTACCCATATATACCCAGGTCCTTAAATGAGTCTACAGTTTCAATCACTGTGTGCTGTATTAAATATTCACCTTTCAATTTATGCCTACCAAATCTCATATGCTTAGTTTTTTATGTATTTATCAGCATGTTATTCTCCTGTGCCCAAATGGTTAATTTAGTCAAGTTATTTTGCAGACATGCCTTATCTGTAACACATGAATCAGTTTACCCAATTTCACGTCATCTGCATATAGACTGTAGAACACCTCAGATGAAAATGTTAGGTCTGAAAGATGCAATCTACACAAGTAAGGACCTAGGATAGAGCCTGTGGGACACTCTGACTGTAACTAAGGATTATGCCTATCCAATTGCTGTATGATACTTGTCATGTCCTATTTGTAAGCCATGCAGCTATCCATCTTATCAAGAGTAAATCAATACTTAGTTGCATTAATTTATTGATCAGTGTTATGTGTATGACCCTGTCAAATGTTGAAGTTAAATCTATAAAAATTACATCATAGCACAATTTTTCATTCACAGCTATTACATTGTTAGAGAACAACATCTAAAACTGCATCTCAATAAAAAATGGCTATGCCCCTGTAGTAACCCAGACTAACTCTGTTTCTTTTCTTGTCTTCTTCCCTATTTTTCCCCTCCTATACCCTATAACTTAACAGGGGACTGCCTGTTCTCCAACTTTGTTGGAAAATATGGAACAATCAACCCTCAGATACCTCATCCCAGACCTCTCCCCCACTTTTTAGACTCATCTAGACATAACTAGACTTACTCTGTTTTCTTTTTTGTTTACTTTTCTTCTTCCCTATTTTTTCTCTCTACACCCCTTTCAGCTTTTCTTTACCTCTCATTACACTTTAGCATTCCTCTTATAAAATTTATGTTTTGATTCTTTGTATTGTAATGATTATTGTGGCATGCACATCATGTAGGTTGTAGTTTATGTATTTTTTGGTTTTAAGATTGTAATTTGCAATTTCCTGAAAAAAAAACTATTTGTTTACTGTTAGCTTTATATTTGTAATTACTTCTATTGTAGCACTTTCTTAAACCATATAATAATCACTGGAGCTTTTCTCCCCGGGCCTCTACTGAAAATGGACATATATCCAGATAGACTAGCCTGGTCAACAAATATAAAATAAAAATAAATAAAATAAATCATGTTACAGGTGGTAATAGATCTGTTTTCAACATATGCATGCTGACATATGATTTCAAGTCCCAACCTATCCAGTTCTGACAATAAATTATCCAATATTAACTTCTACATTATTTTTTCACAACATGAAAGTAGACTTAAGGGTCTATATGACTGGGTTTGTCCTATTCCCCATTCCCTTAAAAACAGGTTTAATAAGTACAAGTCTCTAATCTTGAGGAATCTCCCCATATTTATATGGCCTAGTGAATAATAAAGATAATGGTATAAGTTCTTGCTGAGGTGTTCTAAGATCATTGTTACTAATTACATCTCCTCCCTGTGGTTTGTTTGGATCCTGTTTATGCAGTTCCTTTTCAGTGTAATCTAATTTGATTCCAGTATCTGGGGTTACCTGGATGTCACATGGACAACTTACCACCCCCTTTGTGGAGCCAAACTGTTTTGCATAAGGTTTTGTAAATATAGCTATAATCTGCTGTGTCTGAGAATAAATTTTAGAATCTGTACACAGTTTATGAATGTGTGTGTCTTTACTCCTTCCACATCTTATGTATCTATAAAAGGTTTCATATTATGCTCAATATCTTTATATAAATTTTCTTTAAATTTTTCTTGATCTTAATCTGTTTGCCCAGTTTGTTTATTTCAGTTTTCAAAGTAGTAGTTTGACCTATCTTCCATTTCTTATATTTTTGTCTCTCACCTTTTTGCTTCCACAAATTAGATAAAAACGTTGTTTACTTGATGGTGGGCCTTACAAAGAAACAGCTAGTCTAGTGCAGGTGCTTGTATATATTTACCTGTAGGCTTTATTTACTGAGTTCATTATGACAACAACAGCATTATGTAATACATAAAGAAAGTTTTAGTTGCAGATAAAATATAGACATGTTAGAGATTAAATATTTATACAAGTGCCCCTATCATTATAGAATGTAAGATAAGGAGACAAAATATTACACTGAAAATGAAGTGCTTTTAAGCATTTAATTCTTTCTCAAGTATTCAATAAACTCCCTGTAGGATCTGTGCAAAGCCTATACAGAGCTGACATGCTTCCAAAGTGGTGCTCGGTGAGTGGCAGTGCACACAACCGTGCAATACATATTCATGCTGCATGCCTTGTCTAAGCATAGTTTCATGTCTGACAACAGCATTGCTGGCCAGGAAACCTTGTAAGTGAACATGGATAGCAATTAAATTTAAAGAAGAGCACCTACTGTCCATGGTTCTGTGTGGAATGCCACAATGATCAAAAGAGATTCACAGATAGTTCTCAATCTGTTAGTTCAACACATCTGTACAACGGCCAACATAATGTGAGGACATTTAACCAGAAATTGGGACATATTTGACATAGATGTCACATACAAATGTGGTAGAATGAAATTCAAACATACCTCTCAGTGTCTTAAATCAAGGAATCTGGACAAAACCATAAATAATGAGGAGAAAGATTCTAATATTGCTCTTCCAAACCTAGAAAGTTGATAGAATAATAGGTTTTACAGTAGTATGAATTTTCTGAAGACCATGAAGTTTTAAATTCAAATTTCTGTCATAATTTTTTGACATCAGTCCACGATGACATGCCAATGATTTGCCAGAAAACCAAAATGTTATGAGGAAAAGATCAAAATATGAGACAAAAACCGGACATTTTGCAGAAATCAGGACAGCTGAGAGGGATGAACTGAAATGTATGTAATACTGAGTCACATCAGTGCTGAGATCATCCCAGTGATATAGCAGAAAGCCAGAAATTGAATAAGGAACACATGTGAACATCCTGAGAATATCTAGACAGTTGAGATGTATGCATGTGAAGTATATGGTCCAAACACAGTGCAGTGCAGTGTATCTACAGTGCTAGTATTATGATATCCCATTCCTGGCATTCTGTACTAAAGCTGTGCCAATGATCTGTAACGGGACATAGACTGCCATGTAAAGTGAGCACTCCAGGGAAGTGTATGTATTGAATAGGGACACATAGCTATATTGTAGGAATGAACAAAGGTAAAGAGGACAGATGATACAACCCAATGTACAGCAAATGAGGGCATGTCAATGGAAGACAATTGTAGAAGCCACACCAATCACATCTTTATATAGTACTGTACAGTGAAAATGTGTTTTATGTGACTCTCACACAAGATAACATAACAATGAGGAGGATGTCTGTGTGAGATAAGCATTCCCACATGAAAAATACAGAGGACATCTAGCAGGGATCTGACATACAGTTGGGGTAAGGAGCTGTGATGCCCCACCAATGGACCAGTAATCAAGGATCCTCAATCCTCACCACTGGCAACAGTGGGGGACATACACTGGGAGGATGACCCAGCAGTAGGAGCAACGGGTCTTATAAAAAAGAATCTACAATCATATTTAGATATGTTACCAATCCATGTAACCCCATACGAATTGCAGGAGTCATTACTGGGCACAATGTGGGCTGACATCAAAGATTAAAACAATACTATTTCATGATCATTAATAATACTTTGGCTTAGGAATGGGGTCCATTCCCATCATGGTATTAGAAACCCAAAAGATTTGGAGAAATTAAAATGGGAGGGTGACAGGTACATACACAGTATTTCCAATGCAGCTCTCTGCTTCAAGTGCAATTTCTCTTAAGAGCACACAGAGACCACAGTCAGTCCGGGGCTGGTTTCTCCCTCTTTCTCCAGATCCCCAATAAGACTCCCCACTGGCACAGCTATAGAGTTGCGATCTCAGCTGAGTGACTAAACCAACACCTCCAGCACCCTCTCCGTCCAATCAGTGCTTCATGTCTCTGCCCAAGTAGCTGGCACACACACACACTCTTTGAGGTTTGATTTATACACATGCACACACCTGGAAAAAGCTGGCACATGTTTACAAGCTATGCCCCTTTTGCCCAGACTATAAGGCAGTTATCACTGCCACAAGCCAGCTCCTTATCAGCTACTTTAAGGCTCTTAACAAAGGGTGTCCAGTCTTACTGTGTAATGTTACTATCAATACAAATGGTAGTTTGACCAAGAGCAAAACTATTAGGAGTGGCCCACACAGTTTCACTAAATAAATATGCAGGTACGCACAGAACATAAATATCTCTACACAGATCATCCACAATGAAAGGTTTATGTATATTTAATAATAAATAATAAAAAAACAAGGCAATACTAAATATATATTTACAGTGACATCAGAGTTCAAGGTCACAGGAAATATTTAAAACACCATTACATGAATCTCTCAAATAAATAAATAAAAATATCTAAACTAAGCTTTGCTATATTCCTGATTATATCTAAAAGAATTACTGCACCCTAGTTAACTTACTTACAGAGCAAGGCATATGTGGGGCATGGATCTTCTAGCTGATGTTGTCAGGTCAAAGACAGAATACAGAATGCCGTGTCTCTCTAAGAGACTTAAATTAATATCTCAAATATTACTGCTAGGATAGCCTGCAGAATGACATCATTTCTTGTCATGTGACTCTGTCCCAGTTGAAAACCCCACTGCTGGAATGTGGCAGTATTTAGCATCTACCTGTGAAAATACATAGACAAGGGCCTTTCCTCGGATCTTTGATAGATGCTGGAAGTCAAAAAACAATAAAACACTTCCAAGACAGTACAGAAAGTCCGGCAGTTTTAGACATAGTGTCTCCTTGTGCCATAATTTCAGCTATTTTTCTGAAAATTATTAGACTATGGGTAACCTCCTGTATCCCAGTTTCCACTGTTAGAATATATACATTTACATAGTTATAGTGAATGTACATTTCTGTTCTTTTCCAGTAGGATACATTGTGGATGCATTTTTAAGCTCAATACTTTATAAAATATCTTTTCAACACGTCTGTATAAACCTAGATTGATATATACATGACATACAGTGCTAATAAATTTGTAACACAAGCATCTTACACGAAGCATGTTGACATTCACAACTGACACATAACCATTTACAAAATTCCAGAAAGCTGTGCTGGTCAGTATCTCCCTTTGTCACACATCTATATAAATCTTGTTGATATTCACAAATGACAAATAATTATTTACAAAATTCCAGATAGCTGGCTTAGCAGTTTCCCCCTTTCTCACAGGTGCATATTGTGAAACTGTATAAACTGATATTCCTGAATATGAGTGTGCTCTCAGCAGAGGTCTCCAGCAACCTAGGGGCAAGTAAAGGCTCATGGAACACATTAAAAAAAAAACAATCCCAGTCATGGACAATATCAGAATAATATCACTAGGGGCAAGTAAAGGCTCATGGAACACATTAAAAAAAAAAAAAAAACAATCCCAGTCATGGACAATATCAGAATAATATCACTAGTAATCCTGTGCCTCTGATATAACATATGTGATTTAGAGTGATAAGAGACACACCCACAACACACACACACACACACACACACACACACACACACACACACACACACACACACACACACACACACACACATACACACACTTGAACAACTATTAAGATGCATCCATCTTCTATGAGGGTAACCACTCACACTGTCCTGGCACTGTAACATCTGCTGGAGGTGTTAGGGGGGACACTACTGTACCTGCATGCGACAGTATGAGCAATACAGGCTGGTAGACTGGTGTGCATGGCATATATATGTATATATGGATTCACTTTATAATCTTGAAATACTGAAACATCGAATTTCAGTATGTCGAGACTATAAAGTCAAATCTGCAAAATACCGAAACGCCAAAATTGAGAAAGTTAAAATCGCAAAGTTAAACACACCATACACCACACTACACATACACCAGCCTACCCACACTACAAAAAACAAACAAATCACACACAAACACAAAAACACAAATTAACAAACCTACACTACAAATAAGCAAGGGGCAAGCCCCCCTGCACCCCCCATGTGGGGGGGGCTGTGCCCCACCCCCCACTGCTTATATATACTAACTCCGAGAACACACCAAACAGAAAAAGACAGTAAACTGACAAATAGTCATTCTACAGTCCTTCGCACACACACATCACATATATACAAACACCACCACTTTCAACACTTAACCACTCATATTTTACCTGCCTACCCTAACCCACACTTACAACTTTCAAACACACTCACATACAGTCAAACACCTACCCAAAACCCTTACAAAATAGTCAGTTACCTTAAATTCCACCTAAATCCATAAACTAAACTGTACACCATCCACACAATACATTCCACATCACGTACCGTAAAATCATATCCACAAGTTCAACATCTCCTGATTTGCAGTTATGCACTTTCGCTATTTTGAATATTCGACTTTATAGTCTTGAATTACTAAAATTCAGTATTTCAGTAATTTGAGATTATAAAGTGAACCTATATATATATATATATATATATATATATATATATATATATATATATATATATATATATATATGACACAATTCACACTGTCAAGAATTACATACATGCCATTAATGTTGTCAAACATCCATGTATTTATTTTGTGCATCAGTAGAACAGGTAGTACACATGCATCTGGTGTAACAACTTGATTGGTGTTCCGCCAAATCAGAAAGTCATGTATATTCCACAAAAAGAATACTTAGATATGGCCAATACGTTGTGTGACAGCTCGCTGTGACAAAGTTAGTACATTTCAGTTAGACATCACTGGAAGATGTGTAAGGAGGTACATAAAGAAAGTTGCATCGTAGTCAGTTATTGGTGTGATGAAGTCTGGAAACTATGAGGTTATTATGGCCTCTGATGTTGTTGTTGTTCACATACCTAGTACTTGTGTTACACTCAATGGAGTAGTCAGCACTTTGACCACATGCTGGTGGATGTTCCACTTACCATGTACCCAGGGACATGGTTCACATAGCTATTGGTATGATTATAGGGTGTAATGTCTACATTATACTTGGGTTGTGTGTTTGTGTACCTGACTTAACAAATTCCCCATGTTTTCCTGTCATTGTAGGTGTTGTCATGGCTATGGCAGCAATATTTGGTATATGAAATAACAGTCCCAAAAGAAAGTCCCAACAGGTTAGGTGAGTAGATAAATGCAAACATATCCCTCCAAACCAAGTAGAAGGCAACTGTAGCAAGTAATAGTAGCCAGAGAACTGAAATCAGAATGTAAAAACTTTTAATAACGTAGCGTGTTTTCATAACATCAGTTACTTCCTCAAGCGCTTTCATAACATCAGTTACTTCCTCAGATGCATAAAAACAGTGCATAAAGATCACATATATATACACCAAGGACATATAGAGAAACCAGTCATGTTCCACATATTTCCCCTCCATTTTTTAAAAACCTATAAACAAATTAAGATTTAAAGGAACAGCAGCTAAAACAACAAATGTCTATGTAAAAAAACCCACACATTAAAACACATTGGTAGATTATTCTGTCATACTATGGAAAAAAACTTATACTGATTCATATAAATATATATATATATATATATATATATATATATATATATATATATATATATATACATATATATATATATATATATATATATATATATATATATATATACATATATATATATATATATATATATATATATATATATATATATATATATATATATATATATATATATATATATGTATATATATATATATATAATACATACAATTCATCTTAATCAAACATAATAGTTCATCTTTTAATTCTCCTTTTTAACACAGGTTTCAAGAGGACTGTATCATTCAAACCAAAGCCCCTATGGGCTTCCATGCATAGAATCCATTTTATTAATTATATCCCCTATTTGGTATATGTTGATATTGTCTGTATTATGCTAATATCACAGTTGGAGTCAATAATTGCCTACTATCTGCAGGCCTTCAGGCATCTATTTGGACTTAGAATGTGTATGTCATCTGTGATATCCATTACTTAAATAATGGACAGTAAAGGTCCTAGCAGACAGCCCTGATGTATGGAACTGATCACTGGACCTAAAATATAGGTCACGACACACATTTCAACATAGTCATATGCCATATATCTGATACACCAGTCTACCCAATTGATAATATAGCTGTTTATGGCCACATATTGCAGTGTTAATTGAATACCTCAGTGCGGATTTGTATCAAATGCTTTGACCTGGTCAAGTTCACCAGGATGATATTGTTGTCATCATGCATGCCCTCGATGACCTCTCTTAGGATAACTATCAGATGCAATAGACATGATTTAGCATTAAAGACTCACACAGGTCTGTTGCACACAATTGGAATATTACTAGTGTCCATGTAGAAGAGGTCCATGATGACATATTGGTCTACCTCACAGTTGAAGAGGGTTAGGATGTTTCTATATATATATGCATGCAACAGGTGCTGTTCCCACAACTCAGATGGGTGCATGTTGATGTGCACCCTTCTATGGGAACATAGCCCATGTGGAGGGACTGTTAAAGTGTGGATTCAACTATATCAGGAAGGTGTATGTCCTGAGTCATGCCATAGTTGATCTGTGATGTTGTCACATCCCAGTGGCTCTATGTAATAGGCCTGGATAAAGGTAAGACAGTGCATACTGCCTATCATGATCTGGCCTAGGATTTTGACACACTCTCCCATGCAGACATCATTGAGAAACCCTCTCAGCTGGGATCAATCTCTACATCACTAGATGGGTAACCAATTGGCTCACCGACAGAACACATACTGTGAATGCTGTTGAATCAACCTGCACCAGTAGAGTTGTCACCATTCACAAGCCCCGAGGAACTGTGCTTGCCCCTTCACTGTTTGGACTGCATTTCTTGACAGTTCAGGCTAAAGTATATGGCCTTTTTCTTACCAAGTTTGCTGATTCTTGCATATTGAGTGCAAACATAAAGTCCACCAATGATGATAACATAGTACAGGAGGAGGTAACACAGAAAGATGATTGGTGATAAAGGCACACAATCTACAAAAAAATGCAGAAATGTGTCCTGTTTATGTTGTCTGTCTGAAAAGTGGAATTCCATGTTAATTACAACATTGACAACAGTCCTGCTATGCTGAATCCCAGTGATGCAAGCACTGCAAACACACATAGATAGCAATCTGAACGTTGACCAAGTGTCCACACTGATACTGAAAGCCTGTGTTGTGCACATCATAAGTCATGCCATCATATTTAGATCTTTAGATTGTATGACAGCAATGTACTCGAACCTCATCAGAACACTAATTGAATATAATGCTCTTTTTTGCATGTAAGTTACCAGACACATGCTCCAGCTAAAGAGACCACAGGATGTTCTCATCAAGAAAACATAGTGTTTACAAACCATGCCATGATATATGTGGATAGATTAAAAGCCATGTCACTGTTATCTGTCTTGCATAGGATGAGAAGGCATCTGCCTGGTCTCAAGGCCAGCCTCTGACACTGCCCTTGTGGAAGTACAGCATACCCACAAATTTGATATAGCTGATGACATCAGCTGTGTCTGTTGAAGACAATATGGTAATAAGACTGTCCCACATACTGGTCTAAAAGGCTCTCTACAATGTCAAGCAAGAGTGCACACACAGAAACAGACAGACATACAGACAGACAGACAGACACACACACACACACACACACACACACACACACACACACACACATATCACATCACACACAGTTGACTACAGTTTGAAAAGAACCTCTACCTATGTACACAGACTACAGAACATAGTACTTTATGCAAGTGCTATGGCATAAGTCTGACTCTTATACAAGTGCAGGTTAACTTATAGTAGATGACATCCGCAGACCATATGGGAGAGAATATTTTGGGAGGCCTGCATGAAATGGATGTGTAGGCATATGCAAGTATCAAAATACTGTCAATCTATGGCATTGGAGCAGTAGCTGTAAGATACACACTTCACTTCTCATCTGTCTAGACACACACATACACACACACAGGTGACTGCAATGAGAACAGAATCCCTACATATCTAAGAACACAAACTACAGAACACAGTAGTTTACACATGTGCCATGGTACAAGTCTGACATTTAGAGGAGTGCAGATCAAAATATAGTAGATGACAGCAGCAAGCCATGTGGGAGAGAAGATGGGAGGCCTGCATAGGTCCATAGCTTCAGATGTTCATAGGAGGCTACTAGCCTAATGGCCCTATGGTATTTACAAGCATAGCTGTGTAAAAACACAAGAAATCAGAAATACCCTTATTGAACATAGTTAGATGGTCATTGTTAGCAGAGTGATTTTGTGAGCAGCACCAACTAGCCCTGCCCATGTGGGACATGGGTACCACCCCAGCAGTGACTTTACAATCACCCAACTAGTTATCAAGGTTCCACTTGAATAGGTTCATTGAGAAGCTCTGCTTCACATGCAGTGAGAGCCTATTACTGAGGAGTGTTAATTGCTGGGGGATATATCTGTCTCCCCAGCATGTTCTATTTATGTTACAGCTTAGGTTGAAAACTCTGGAGCAAGTTATCCTTGTCCTATTTGATTTGCAGATGTCCAGCATTTCCAGTAGGGCAGGGGCTGAGACTGCTCTGTAGGACAGGCATAAGTCACCACTCAGTAGTCTACATGATAGTGAGTACAGTGACAGGCCTTTCAGCCGTTACATGTATGTCATGTTTGGAGACCCTGGATTCTCTCAGTCACAAACCTCTGTGTTTTCTTCAATTGCTGCAGGTGTCTGGTGAGGTACAGACAGAAGGCAACATCATAGTCAATTAGTGGATTGATAAGGGTAGAGTACAGCAGAGCTATGACCTCCCTGGTCTTGGATGTGATGTCCATCTGTATGAAGTGTGCAATGCAAAATATGTGTCTCACCACTATGGGCACATAGTGATGAAAGTGTAGATTGCTATCAACATGTGTTCCCAAGCCTCACAACACTGTGTTTGAGCTTAGTGGGGTACTATCTATGTCATAATTAATAGGGATACTTCATTTCCAAAGGGGACAATGAGGCAGTGTCTGGTTTAAGGTTTAGTCCATGAGTTTGTCACCAATCATTTGCTTGTGTCAGCTCCTTCTGTTATATGTTAGCATCATTGCGGGACTCTATATGAGTGTGCCCAGTTAACAGTCATCTGCAAACTTGGTAAACCACAGGCCATCAGCCATTGCCTGTATTTCAGGGTAGTATTTTCCAAACAGTTGAGGACCCAGCACAGATCTTCGTGGCATTCCACTGGTAAATGGCTAGCAGTAGAGGTGCAGTCCCCAACTTTGAGAGTATGTGTTCTGTCAGTGAGCCAGTTGGCTATCTCTCTAGTACTGTATGGCAGATTCCCATATGAGAGATCTTCACTATGAGACATTAATGGGGGATAGTGTCAAAGGCCTTGGATAACTCATCACAGGTAGTACAACCTGTTATCCATCATCCAGGTCTTTGGCGTCAGTATCAAAGAAGTCCACAAGGTTCAGTAAGCAACATCTACCCTTGACAAAAACAAAATGGATCAGGTCAAGTGTGTTGAATCTCACCTATATCCCTGAGGATAAGGTCCATGCTACTTCCTTTCCTAGCCTTGCTGATGAGGCTTTTAGGCTTATGCTTCAGTAGCTGTAGATCTGCATGTTACCAGATTGATGTGCATTGCATATCACACATTTGATAGTACGTTCTGTAGTGTAGGTGATATATATGTGGAAAATGTACTGAGACAGTTATTGAGGGGTGGCAACAAATGGCTATATTGTAAAGACGTGACATAGTAATAGATAGGGATTTCAGTTTGTAGGGTTTCCACATGTAATGTAATGTCATAGATAGGAAATGGACAGTAAACAGCAGTAATACATAATAATTTCTTTTCCATATCACAGTGAGTAGCAGATTTGGAAGAAGGTTGGTAAAGTGTATATGCATGCAAAATACACCTGTTTGCAGATAGCTAAGCAGTGAGCAAATACGAGCTGCATTTCTAAATTCCGAAAGTTAATATGTGTGTATGAAACACACCTACTGCTTAACTGACTCTGTGGCAGCACATTTTAATGCTTGCATGCATTCATTTTTGGACTGAGATGGTGCTGGGTTCCAATCCAGGTGTATCTAATACTTTTAAATACTTTTAGTTAAACATTGATAATGCAGTGACATTAATTCTTTATAGCACATGTGTTGCTGTGTGTTGGCATACAGCATTGGGGTTATGCAGCATTGTGCTGAGGTAACCGCAGAATTTTGCTGCCACTCACTCTTTCTGCACATTGATGTATGATACACACTTCCGCACAAAAATAGAGTCCAAAAAGTGAAGGAATCCATTGCCTTTTCGTCTACTTATGTGTGTTATGTGCGAGTCTATTTTTTGGCCAGATTAAAAGTGTTAAAATAGGTAGATAGGAATGTGGTGAAATGGGGAGCAAGCAGGGATAAGAATAATGGGAAATCAGGACAGGAATGTATAGAGGGAGGTAGGAAAGAACCATAGCTATCTATTTTTTTAACAGTGGAAAGTGAAAATATGTGCAGAATATTAACTGAATTTGGACTGTCACCTCCAGAGAGAGGGGTGACCACAACACAATCATGTTGTGTATCCAACTGGACTGAATCAAGTGTGTCAAGAAGACATGTGAATGAAATGGAGAGCTATGTAGAGGGCATTTTTTTCTGTGGGACAAGTGCTCATTTATTTTTTATTTCAGAGAGAGAGAGGAATGCTGGGGAAGTGATGCAGGTATGTCTGGGTCAGATAAGGTGGGTAGGTAAAGAAGCTATTGCAGACAGACAAGACAAACAAGACAAATGACAGGGACAGTGATGGATATAAAATATTGAGGGATATCATGATTGGGGTGAAGGTGGGGACAACCTGAAACCATGGCCGTCAAGCTTGGAGACAGTGAGAATTGAGTTGTCACTCTCTGGAATGTTATCACTGTTACCTTACTCTGCAGATGACTGGAGTGCTTGAAGTCTGCTCCTCCTCCTACTGAACATGAGGGAGAGTAGCCTCTCCATCTGGCGAAGGTATGCACCAATAGTGCGGTGGACCACCCATCGCACCATCCCTGGCAACTCACTGTGAGTTGTGAAATCATCCCTTCCACCACAGCTCTCGTAGGGTACCACTTGGTCAGCCTATGGGGCAGGACTATCTGAGGGTGCAGGTAGTGCAGGGGCAGCAGAGATAATGCTGCCAGGTTGGCTCCCAGATGTGCTGGTCATCGGTGCTGGAGCCTGTGGTGCAGGGGCAGGCTAATTCATTGGGGTTGGCATACCTTACTGTGCTGTGGAGCATTTAATGATGTGGTATACATGGATGACATGGACACATTTGATGACATAAGAAAAATATAAAAAAGAAAATTAAAATAAAAATAAAAATAAAATAAAAACAATTTTAATAATAAAATAACATATACAATAAAGCATATTTTAAACATAAAATAAAATGAAATAAAAATAAAATAAAAAATATTTTGAAAAATAAAATAAAATAAAAATCAAGAAAATAAAAAAAAAGATAGGTAAGCGTTGGGGTGAGAGAAAAAAAAGATTCAATTATTGCCATCCTATGTGACATATAATGCAATAATACAATTATGCAACTCTATTATCTTAAGTTTTACATTGAAGTATACCTCCTAACAGATACATATATTTCATATATGTGTGTTCCATTTATACATAATACAGTTTACAGCAGGGCATTTGCACCACTGGTATAGAGGTTTTACTTTAGTGTAAATATTATTGAAGAAATAACAGTATTGTATAGTTGTGAATTTTTGTATTTGAACCACAACCTCCGAATAAAGTCTAATATTGGGCTCTTACAACTGGTTTGTGCTAAAGACGCATGCATGCACACTTACTTTTACAGTTGGGATATGCATGCTCAATTTGATAACTCTATAAAATGCCAAAAAAAGCTATCAACTTTTACTGCTACAGTAACACTTCTCCTCTGCTGTATACATACCACTTATCTCCCTGAGTCTCTCCAATCAAGTTTCATAGGCCCAGACATTGAACTCCTTACTCTGGCAGCTGGAGTAAAAACAGAATAGAATAGAAGAGCATCATACATACCAGTCTTGCCTGTACTGAGCTTTCAAGTCTTAGAAGTACTCTGTTTAGGTGATACTTACACAGCTGTGGGATGCCAGCAGTCCTAAATTCTTACAACCACTGATCAAGAGTATACCTTTTTCTCATCTGGAGATCATTAAAATGATGCCTACATTGCTCTCCAGTGACTGGGATACTGGTGGCACTGTATACAGCCTGGGTTTAACTATTCCAATTCTCAGACTTGTACTTGAAGCCAGAATAATTCCCATGCAGAAGCCTGTGGCTGTGGTGCTTTACTAGGAGCCCAATAAATATCCTCGACTCCTGGATACCCTACCACCCTAAATCTGGCACCTTCCACACTAACACCAGCCATGGAGACTGATGTTTTCCCACCAATTCCATTTATCACATTTACTGGAGTGTGCACACCTGAGCAATGCATTTGAGTGATGATAAGCAGAGAGCAGCAGTGTTAAGCGGTGAGGAATGAAATAATTGCAAGTGGAAGATTAATCTATTAACATGATAACAGTGTATTATCCCTCATACATATAATTAATATCAGCTCCACTATATAAAGTGTTATAAGTGAGAGTGAATATAATGGGAAGTGGAACAACAGTAAAAGTGTACAGAATATCCTGCATTAGAACCTACGACTATGTACATGACAGTCATAGGTTCATAGGTTCATAGGTGTGTACTAGGCTAATGGCCCTGGAGCCTTTGCAAGCCTAGCCCATAGGGTTACCTTGGCATCATGCCACCCAACCTTAGTTCCCAGTGCCTCTGTAAAGTAAAACCACTGGAGTGATCCCTGGGGTGATTTTTCTATTTCCCATCCACTCATCAAGATTTCTCTTGAAGAAGGCCACTGAGGTGCTCTGCTTGACATGTATGTGAAGTCTATTCCATAGCATGGGTAGTCTCTGGGTTATGAACCTGTCCCTCCAGCATGTTGTGTTGATTGTGGTAATGAGGTTGAGGTCTCTAGAGTGCGTGGTGTGGAGGGATTGGGATTTCTTTAGATGTAGCATTTCTAGCAGAGCTGGGTCAGACATGGCTTTGTAAGTCAAGCAGAGATCGCCTCTAACTAGGTGATATGAGACACACTTTAATTACCATGTACTTTTTGGTATGCTTTGATTTGTGAACATCTGTTTTATTGTTAAAAATCCTTTTTCCCATATAAAAAACACCAAATCCAAGCAACAAAACTAGGAAAAATATGCACAGAAAGGCAACAACAGAACCGCACACCACATACGGTTAAGAGATTTATTGAGTCCGCGTTTGTCAAGACCCCCTAAGACCAAGTCCTAAATGTACACCTGTTGCCATAAGAAAGTTGAAATAACAGTTGTTCATGTTTCAAGTCATTGTTATCAACTGTAATGGCACAACAATAAAAAAAAGTTGCACACCTGCTACTAGAACCCAGGACCATCTGTACTCTAGCATTACGCTTACAATGGTTACCATAGGAGTACTGACCTGACATTCCATAATTTAATGATCATACTTAAGGTTTCTCTATTTATGGCTGTGCAAAGCCACTTAGTGGGTTTGCACTGTGCTCAATAGAATGAATGTAATATATCCAGTTTCTGTTTTCGGCTGTCTGGGTTATGTCAGCTTCCTGGGTGGCCCAGTTGTTCAATTCTTGCAATGCCATGCTACAAGCAAATGAGATAAGCAAGGTAAACCTGCCATTCATTTCCTCCATTCCTGTGATTGTGTTAAGCACAGCATCATGCAAGCACTGGCCAAAAAATAAAAGAAAATAATGGAAAAATTAAAAAGGGAAAAGAAAAACAAGGGAAAAGCAGCTGACTTGAAGAAAATCAATGCATAACATAACACACTATGACGTGTTAACAGACATGAAGTATTTCTACACAGGTCTGGACTTGATCTCTCACTCCATTGAACCTTCAGAATACAGTAAAGGTGCCTTATCCCTCTTTGCCACACAAATAGCTTTGCAACAAGAAATTGTAATCATCCTGCATGCAACCAACTGCAATATTATCTACAGAAATATGAAACCATGCAAGTGTTATTTGTACATGTATTATTTTTGGATGCATTGCACTAAGTGATCTCACAAACAGTTATGATTATTGCTTACAAATATACATCATGTAGGTTGTGAAAAGGTAAACAAGGCTTAAAAACTCTTCTCCTTCTTGGCCTAGGTCTATTGACAGCAGCAGCAATAGCATAGGCTCCAGGGAGGAACAGAGTAGGAGACAGGTGACATCACAGGGGGGAAATGGTAGAAAGAAATGCAGTTCATTGGAGGTCAGAGTTACATGACAGATGTCAGACAGATATCATGGAAAGAGGTGTGCCACTAGATAAGCATGAGAAAGTCAAGAAATGGAAGGTGTAAACTGTTGCCTACACCAAAGTTTCTTGCACATACAAATGAATCTAAGTACATTCCAGCATATGTAGTATGTAGATAAACAAATAGAAGCATTGCATCTGAAGTTCAATACTTCTCTAAGCAGACATATCCCAAACTAATAGCATATCTTCACTCTTCTCCACATAAACAAGTCTCCTCACCATCAGTTTATCTAGCTACATGGTTGCCCTTTTAATGGTGTAGATTTAGGGCTGTCAGCATGATGAAGATGCAAATAATATGTGAACTCTTTTAAAATTGCTGAATCCCAAAAACGTGTATCCATGTTGGGATGCAAATATAGTGCAGCCACTCCCTCAGTGTTTGGTTTTAATGGATTGCAACTGTGACTGATTAGTGATTGGGAGAAGGAAAAAAAAACAGCACTGCAGGCTGTTGTACTTCTACTGGGTGTGTCAGGTGAGATCTACAAAGTGTTAAATGTAAGGTTGGAAATGTAAGTAAGCAGCACACAAGTCACAGGTTGTGTTCCTTCACTTTCAACCTGCCCTTCATTTTTTTGGCAACTGCTTATGATATTGTTTCCACTTAAGGCCAATGATATAGAATGGCTTATACACTGCCATTTTATTTATCATTTTATTTACTGGGAACATCCAACTGGGACAGAGCTCATTTTCAATGAAGGTCTGGGAAGAATTGCTTCAGAGCACCTAGAGGAAACACACAAATGCAGGGAGGACATGCTGACTCCAAACATGTACTCCCGACATTCACATGGGTTTCCTCTGGGTGCTCCAGTTTCCTCCCACATTCCAAAGACGTGTGTATGGAGCATTTCTCTGCTCAGGTACATGATGAATGGCCAACAAACACAGAAATGTAAGACAGAGCTGTATATTTGCAAGCAATAATCATGACAGGTTGTCTGATCACTAGGTGCACTACATCTAAAACTACATGTACAAATAATACTTGTATGTTTTGATATCACTGTAGATGCTGTTGCAGTTGGCTGTATGCATATTAAGTTCCTTGCTGCAAAACTGTGTGGCAAAGAGGGATAAGGCACCCATCCTATCTTCTGAAGGTGCATTAGAGTGAGCATTCATATCCAGCCCTATATAGTAATATCTCATGTGTACTAACATTTTCTAGTGTGCATGTCATACATTGCTTTTCCTTATTTCATCTACTTCTCCCTTTCCTTTCTTTTTTCTTTCTCTTTTCTATTTTATTTTTATTGGCCAGTGTTTTTGAGATGTGCCGCTTAGAGCAAGCATGGGTGATGGAGACAAATACATGTCAAGTTTTGCTATGCTTACTTTGTTTGCATGAAGTGCGGCTCTGCATAAACTGGACAACCCAGGAAACACCAGACAGCCAAAATACAAACCAGATGCATTTAATTAATACTATTGGGCATTGTGAAGAATGTCAGAAAAGGGGTAAAGGCTGCCAGCCCAGTCAAATAGAATTTGATACATAATTCTGGTATTTGTAAAAATATAAATGTAAAATACTGGCTTGTGTCTTAAATGTAAAGAAATGCTATTTCAACAATGCGGCAACATTGCCATATGCTGTAAGGAAAACTAAGTCAAGCATTTCAAATCTTTTCTTTGAAATTAAAATTATTCCATCACTGCCTTTGATGTTTTACAAGTCGGCTCCAGGCCGGCTAGAGGAAGGCTTCCTGCCTATTGTTTTAAGGCTAAAGTTAATGACCAGAATTTACATGTGGAATGTCCTTTATTGCTCTAAGTGTAAAATAATGTAAATGTACTTAATGTGTAGCCTGGGAACTCCAGAAAGGGTAAAAAAGATGATGTAATGTTTATCAGAACTGGAGTTTCAGTTTAAACAGTGAGAACCAGAAATGATTAAGCATTTTTGTCTTGATATTCAACTCAGCACTGCCTTGCTCTATGTAAGTAAGTTATCTTAAAAGTTTGTTTTCTTGTAGAAATAGCTAGGACTATAAAGCTTAGACTATGGGCAGGATTCACGAAGGCTTGCACGGAGTCTAAGAGTAGTGTAAGACTCCATGCAGCCTTCGCGATCCAGGAACAGCCCAAATTCCGTGTAAGAGAAATGCTAAAACGTCTCTTACACGGACTGGGCGTGGATAAGCTAATCACCTCACTTGCAGCCGAATAGCATGCAGATGAGGATGATTAGCGATCCAGGAAGCCCAGAACAGCCCGTGTAAGAGCCGTTTTAGCTGCAGAAATGTACTCAGTTGACAACTGAGTACGTTTCTGCACAAACTGCAATGGAGCCATGTCAGCTCCAAATAAAGGGTGCATATGTGTCAGGCAGCATGCCAATGGCCAAATATGTGGCCATTGGCAAGGTAACCTGATGCAAATATATTAAAAATATATATATTTTTTTCGGTGATGTTTATACCCAGCGCAGCCCCGCGCAAACGGGCTGCGCTGTATAAAACATAAAAACGAAGGTTATAAACCCACAAATGTGGGTTTTATGCAATACATGGAATTTCAATGCAGGGACCAGCAGATCAAAACCAACATGAGCACCGTGTAGTGGTTGCTAAGGGGGGAAGCTGGGTCTAAGAGATGTAACTAAGCATTAGTAGGCAATCTGATGCAAATGAGTGTTAGGATACTGAATTCCACTGTCACATAGCAAATGAGCAAAGTCTGAGTAGTGTAAGAGTTACAGAATGGGGAGGAATAGAGTAGGAGATAGGTGACATCACAGGGGGGAATGGTAGAAAGAAATGCAGTTCATTGGAGGTTACATGACAGATGTCAGACAGATATCATGGAAAGAGGTGTGCCACTAGATAAGCATGAGAAAGTCAAGAAATGGAAGGTGTACACTGTTGCCTACACCAAAGTTTCTTGCTGGGCGTGCATGCGCACGTGTGCCCACCATGAAGCGTGAGTAAGACAGTGTGCACGCATGTAAGGCAGACTGAGCATGTCGGAGCATGTTGGGAGATGTTTAACACTGTTTTCACGGGTGTGCACGCGTTTTAACCCGAATAAGCAGATTCTGAACCGTGTAAGCATGTGTGCGCATGTGTAAGCCACTGTGAGCGTGTTTCTGCTGGTATGCACGCTGCTCCCCCCTGAGGAAACAGAAAGGAAAAAGGAAGCAACAGAATTCATAGGAAGCTAGCAGGGAATACTGCTGGAGCTAGCAGGTGAAAAAAAATTAGAAGCAGGCAATTACACAGGCAGAATAGTAGCCCAGCCCAGCACTTAAAACTCTGCAAACAACAGTGCAGGATGTTTCTCTCAAGAGACACTGCAAGACAGGTGTAATTTATTAGAAGTGAAAACTGAAAAAGCTTCACTCAGAGCAGAAATGTTAGGGGCTGCCATAGCTGTCATAATAATACATAGGTGACTTGCTGAGGGTGGTGACAATGCAGATGGTGCCAGACAACCCACAGTAAGGAGACGGAGAAGAGTGTACAGGCCCAGGGTCACCTACCACGCGTTACATGAGCTGGAGATAGTAGAGTGCTATAGAGTGGACAGAGACCTCCTGCAGCAAATAGTGGAGCTGTGCAGGCCACGCCTCACACACAGAACCAACAGAGGGGAACCCATCCCAGTGGAAACCAAGGTATGTGTTGGCCTAAGAATACTAGCAACAGGTACTTTCCAGAGACCAACTGGTGATATGATGGGGATATCACAGGCATCAGCCTCCAGGGTACTGCACCAGTTCCTGGATGCCATGTCAGCACATGTTGGTGATCATGTATATTTCCCCAATGCCCATGAGGTATTGGCCAGCAATATGCGTCTCTTCCAGCAAATAGCGGAATACCCTGAGGTAGTGGGTGTGATAGACTGCATGCACATACGCATCAAAGCACCAGCCGGTGAGCGGGGTAGGGCATACATCAACCGCAAAGGCTTCCCCTCCATCAACTGCCAGGTCATGTGTGATGCCCAGGGCATAATAATGAATGTGTGTGCTGGCTGTCCTGGGAGCTACCACGATTCCCACATCTGGCATTTGACGCAGCTGTACCAGACATTTGCCAATGGGGACATCCCGCATGGACACCTAGTGAGGGATGCAGGTTATGCAATGGAGCCGTGGCTGATGACACCCATCAGAAATGCACACACACCTGAACAGGAACGCCACAATGAGGCACACGCACAAACACGTAATGTAATAGAGCATGTGTTTGGGCTGCTCAAGTCACGGTTCCAGTGTCTGGACACATCTGGTGGAGCCTTGCAGTACACACCAACTACATGTACCCAAATTGTCATGGTATGTGCTATGCTACATAATATGATCTTGAAAAACAGCTGCAGCAGGACCAGCATAGGGCCGGGCCAAACAGCCCCCCACCATTGCCAAGGCCATCACAGGCAGAGCGTGACTCGGAGGAGGAACAACCTGAGCCTGCCCCAGTAGGCAGAAGGAGGTGTGCCCAGTATGCCCTGGCCTTGGCAAAAAGGCAACGCATAGCACATACACTGGCTCAGTATGAACCCTGGGAATGATACCCCCTCTGACTCACTCAGATAATAACAGGGATGCCTAAAATGACATGACCTGCTCACAAACATGTACAGGGAGTGTAATATGTGCATCCGACAGAGGCAGCCCTGCAGCACCACCTGAGGCATGAATGCCATGTGTTAAGTAATGTAACACCATGTACTATATGCACACCTGAGGACCCTGACTAACATCCTACCCTCACCAAGCATCATACCACAATATGACAATGAGATGATCAAGTGCAATAATTGACTGAAGTATCGCAGTTAGTCAAAGGGGATCCAATGTGTGCCAGCCTGGGATGACATGCTGAGCATGACATGATGCTCCACCTGCTAGGACTGGTGTGCACCTATCAGTGCAGGCCATATGGATACTGGCAAAGGCTGTTGTTACCCACAGTGTGCCCTGAATAGGTAAGGCTCAAAACACAAACCTATCTCCATAGGTATCAGAAGGGATAAGAATAAGATAAGGGATAAGTCGAAACATCAAGATGCATGCAGTCTAAACTCACCCAGTATGGAGAATGTTGATATCTGTGCTGTAACAGAAAACTGAGTCAAGGCTCACAACAGCACCCTAACACTACCAGGTTACACCTCATACTGTGCTGTACAGCCTCAAAACATGGAACAAGCTACAAAAGGAGGATGACTAGCAAGAATTGTCAATGATAACCACACCCCCATGTTGGTACCACAACAAGAAGCAGCATGGACTAGCCATGGTCAAGTAACAGTGGCTAAAACTGCCCCCCAGTTTATAGCCTGCTACAGACAACTGTCCCAACACCAGGAACTGCACCTGGCCAATGCTGGAATACATGAATATATCAAGTCCTCCAAACCACATTATATTGGGTGACTGAAAATACCCAGACATAAACTGGGAGCATTATACTAGCTCCAACAGTGTAGGACAAAAGTTCATAGAATCCATAAACCAAAATGTCCAGGAACAACGTACCACTCCCACAAGAGGGGTAAGCATACTGGATGTGATAATCAGCAACATGGGTACTGGATGGCAAGATGAGAAGTGTATTGCTCACTGATAAAACCAGACCATAGAGTAATCACACTGGAAATACAAATCCTGACCACAGTCCCTGGCCAGAAAACCACAGTGGAAAACATGTGTGAAGCAATATTTGCACTCCTCCAAACTGATGTGGAATCCATTAAAGGTCTTGTGCAGGTGCAAAATATGGGCCACACCTCAGAACCTGTAATACAGCCATTCCATGAACACTGCCAGGAATGCTTGGATTATGCAATCCTAAATTAAAACAAGACACAATGCCATACATGCAGGCATCTGGCATGGTGGACACCAGTCATAACCAAACCATGCAAGAGAATGAGGAAGCTACTACATGATAGAGCAAACATAAACAATGACGTAATCACTGATCAGTAGTATGGCAATAAAATATGTCCACACATACAATCCACTAAGGCCAGCCACAACAAGTTGAATCTGTGAATCCTGAGGCAATGTTACACCTGCCCCAAGTACACAGACAACCCCCAACTCCACCCAAGAAATACAAATATATGTGAGAGATGCAACCATCTATCCAAACTGGAGGCTGAGCTCCCTCAACTCAGTACTCCCAAAACTAGTCAGGAGGAGAAGGTAACCACACACACCACAAACACAGTCCCACATAGACCTATCACAACTGCAAACCAAAGACTTAAACACAGAAAAACATTCCTGGAGGCACAAATTACAAACACAGCACACCAACAGAGGCCTCTAAAGCAGACACCCAATCAAACAACCTCCAAACATAGCACATGCAACACATAGTACCCAAAGCTGGTGTGCCAAACAGTCACAGGCCAGAAGGAGAAACAACATGCCTGATACAGTTGTAATAGGTGACTCCATAGTCAGACACACTGCTGTCCCGCACACCACACTGAACAAGGGAAAGGGTACAGTAAGCTGCCTGTAGGCTACCACAATACGCCACATAACAGAAGTATGCAGGTCAATCCAAAGCAAGTAGAAATATGATGCTGTCATAGTCCATGCTGGTGTGAATGACCTGAGATGTACCTCCCTAGACTACATGAAAAGAGACATAGATGAGCTCTCTGATTATGTAGTCCAGGCCGGTATGACACTCACCATTTGCAGCATCCTACCCTTACCAAGAATAATGCCACAGTACAAACATGGAATGATCAGCCATAGCAAGTGGCACACTTACTGTTGTCATTCCAAGGGGATCCAATGTCTGTCTGCTTGGGATGTCATGCTTGACAAGCCACGTAGCTGTTCCTGGGATGGCTTGCACCTGTTACCCCTGGGTGTCTGGATATTGGATAAGGCCTTTGCCACCTCCATAGAGCCTTTTGTAGGCAAGGCTGAAAAGACTAACCCACCACCCTAGAAAACATAAGTGTAAAGAAACATAAGGGTAATGCTGACCAATGCCAGATGTGTAAACCCCAATATGCATGCTCCCAAGGCCATCCCCAGTATGGAGAACATCGATGTCTGTGCAGTGACAGAAACCTGCTGCAAGCCTCCTGACAGCACACCAGCACTACCAGGTTATACCACATATCATGTGTCATGGCCCCAAAACCTGGAACAAAACATAAAAGGAGGGTGAGTATCCATATTCAGCACAGACACCCATACGTCCAGGTAACTGACAATGCACAAGGCACTGGAGTCCACCCATGTGCAACTAACTGTAGGCAAGACTGCTGTATAGTCTGTAGCATGCTACAGACCACAATCTCAGACACAGGAACCCCACCCAGCCATCCTGAAGACACTGGACAGTATGAATGTCCACCAAATACCAAACAAGGTACCACAAATTACCACATAGGTGGTAAACCATTATGTATGGAAGGAGTAATCAGGGACCTAGGGACACAAGTGGACAGTAACCTGTTATGTGACACTCACATTGCCAATGTGGCTAGGAAGACTGTCTACATTGGACACCGTATCATGAAAGGATTCACATCTACGTCAACAGAGGTCATTGTGCCCCTATACTGTTCTCTTATCACACCCATAATCTAGTACAATGCCTCATATGGAATGTACCTTACCTGACACCTGCAGCATTTAGAAAGACCTCAAAGGTACCTCACCAAGAGGATAAAGGGTCTCAAATATATGTCATTTGCTGCCTGGCTGTAGACACTCCAGCTGAATGCAGTCACATACTGCCTACACAGAGGCATTGCATGCCTGTTGTACAAGGCCATGCCCAACACAGGAGTAATGGACATGCTCCACCCCAGAAAACTCAAAGCCATTGGAGCTGTGAGAGTGAGAGATGTCAACCTCAACAAATAATGAAATAGGATGTGCTGGAGGGACAGATACATAATCCAGAGGCTCCCCACACCCTGGACCAGAATCCCACTCCATGTTAGGCAGAGCCCCTCACTGACACTCTTCAACAGGAATCTTGCCAAGTGGATGGATGATTGTAGAGTTACACTGGGGGTCCTCTCTGTGTCATGTCCAGACAGTGGCACAGCAAAGCAAATCATAAATGGCCATAATATTCACATAGCAAGGGGTGGCAAAAGCCACACACACTCTGGCTAGGCTAACAAATGCCCTAGGGTGGATAGCCTAGTATGAACCTATGAACCTATGAAGATACAAATTGTACAGGACACTAAGGATAATCCCAAGGCTTTCACAACTGATGGTAGTAACCGTGTTGGGAATTCGCAGATATGCTCTGAATCACACAAATATCACAAACAACATACCAAACGCACACACATATTGCCAACATACATCCTCACAGGTGCAGTGCAACCCCCCCCACCCCCAGAATGAAGAATATCTATCCCAGCAGACTGCTAGCCCCCTGACATTGCAGATGCTGAGGTAACAGCCAGCATCTACAAAGCAAAACACACAGCAGCAATGGTATGAGATGGTGTCCTGGGGTGAGTCCAACATGGACTCCAAGACGAATGGAATGCCAAATCACACTACTGCTCAATGTCAGCCTTACCACAGGATATGTACCCAAAGAGCAGTGTACAACAACAGTGGTCCTTCTCAACAAAGGTGTTGCCAGAATGGATACTGAAAACTACCACCCCAGAATCCTGAGAAGCTTGGTCTGCACAGCTATGTAAAGGATCAGCATGTACCGCAGACATAAAGATATTGGGGACCTACTGACACCAGACCCTACCCAGTGTGGCTTTCTTAAATGCAGATCCTGCCCCTAAACATGTTTGACTCAATTAAAACAGGTCACTGATGAGGGCAATGTGGTCCACACAGCGTAGCTGGACCTTGCAAAGTATTCTATACAATACCCTACGTGTTCATTATAGATAAGCTCACCAGCTTAAATATAAACCCCATATGTCAGTAGAGGGGTTGCAAACCAGACCAAGGACAGACCAGACATGGTCAGACATGCTGCAGCCATGTCAGACTACAAACCAGATATAACTGGCATCCCACAAGGCTTGGTCCTGGGATCTCCCTCGTCTGGTATATATGTCCCATAGGTACAGGCAAACATGGAAGGACTGTGTCTGAACATGTTTGCAGAGGACTACAAACTGCTCACCATATATGAACCACCAGCTGACACAAGCATCCCACAAAAGGGCCATATAGAAACAGACAACTGGTGCAATAGCCATGTCAGCAAGCTAATTGCAGAAAAGTGCATAGTCAACCCCCGTGGATATACAGTAAGTGCCCACCAATTACCCCATATGTGATAACCCATTACGTAGTTAACATGTAATGAGAGACCTGGGGACACAAGGTGATAGATATCCTGCATTGAACAAACATGTGCTGTAGTGTTTACAGAAACATACCATATACCCACCTAATCATGAAGGTTGTCAGATCTAGATAAGGGGAGGTCATTGTGGCTCTGCAGTCATCCTTCATCAGCGTTACAATTGATTACAATAGCCCCTGTGGGATGTACCTCAGCAGACACCTCCATCAACCGTAAAGTCCCCAACAGTACCTCACCAGGAGTATCAAAGAGCTTGCACAGATGCCATGTGTTGCCTGTGTTGCTGGTATCAAGAAACATGCTGCACCTTGTACAATCTGAATGTCAGTGAGCTATGCACATGAGAGACCTGAACCCCAGCACTGACTTACATAGGACAAGCTGTACTGCATGATCCATAACACAGAAGCCACCCCCACCCATTAGTAAACTCCCAGTACAGGCTACCCATAGAGCCACTTATCAATTTTCCTCAATAGGAATCTTGATGAGTGGATGGGAGATGGTAGCTTTATCCTGGGTATCACTGTCATGTCACAGGTAGACAGAGGCACAGTATACTAACCATGACATATGTCATGGCAAACTCCACTTACAATGTGTCAAGGACAAACACACTCTCCAACTAGCATTAGACATGGACTAGGGCACATCGCTAGTGTTTGCAAATGTACACCTATGTTGTGGAATACACTACTAATGTTGGACAAGCCTGGTTTAAGTAGTTCATATCTGAACAGAATGCAACATGGTCAGATGTACACAACTGGCCCCTAACCAGCCTGTTGTGCTCACTATTGAAATGTAAAGCAGTGATAGCACTAAAGCCCAGGATACTGTCCACCACAGTCAAAGTACTACCAGTACACTATACAGTACTACAGTGTTAGGTCAGTGTGAAATGATGTTGACAACTGTATTCAAAGTATCCCATGCAAATCCTGCAGGCACAGTATAATCCTGTTGTTTTCACACACAAAGCAGTTGTACAGTAACTGCACAACAAGACACACAACATACAACCATAAACGGGTGATATTTGTTGAAGTTCACACTCATCCACAAATGTGGTGGGCTGCAGAGTTCAGCATATGGAATGCTCACACTGGGCATGCTCACACACTTTGATAAATGAGACATATGTCAGACAACATGCCATGGGAAGGCTAAACTGGGCATGCTCACACACTTAGGCCAAATCTCCGTTTAGCAGTTGGCCACACATATCTGGTATTTTTACGTGTTATTCCAGGAACCAACCACATTACAGCAGTCTGCCCAGTGCACACAGTTAAATGACTACAGAGACATACATGATATAGTGGATCCCTCCCATATGCAAACATCTTCCACAGATGCACAAGTTGTTCATACAAACAGGGAATGCTATGGCAATAAAGACGTGCAAACAGTCTATCAGCAACAAATAATGTGCATTTGACAATTAACCATATGGGTGTAGAGGTCAACACTAGGCTGTTTGCCCTAGGGAATGACAGCTTAGCCAGAGTGTGCTTGGCGTCTGCCTCCCCACAGGATGCACATTCCCCTTTCTAAACACCGATGATGTCAGCACCCTATAAGTACAGCAAGAGAAAAGAAACCTCCCAGTAATGCGAATAGCGTGCTCCACTAATGCGTCCGTCTCAAGTGTCTTAACATAGTTAAGTAGGGATTTGAATCCTGCAAATGCTCAGTGTGTGTGTGCAAGTCTGTGGGAGAGAAATGTCCCTTTTGGCAACTGGGAAAACACACTACAGGATGCACATTCCCCTTTCTAAACACCAATGATGTCAGCACCCTATAAGTACAGCAGGAGAAAAGAAACCTTCCAGTAATGTGAATAGCGGGCTTCGATAATGCGTCCGTCTCAAATGTCAAAACATAGTTAGGTAGGGGTTTGAATACTGCAAATGGCAAGTTTGTGTGTTTGGCTGAGGGGGGTTAGTGTGTGTGCAATTGTGTATGAAGGAAATGTCCCTTTTGGCAACTAGGAGAACAGACTACAGGATGCACATTCCCCTTTCTAAACACTGATGATGTCAGCACCCTATAAGTACAGCAAGAGAAAGAAAACCTCTCAGTAATGCTAATAGCACACTCTGCTAATGCGTCTGTCTCAAGTGTCAAAACAAAGTCAGATAGAGGTTTGAGTGTGTGTTTTTGGCTGAGGGGGGTTAGTGTGTGTGAGGGAAATGTCCCTTTTGGCAACTAGGAGAACAGACTACAGGATGCACATTCCCCTTTCTAAACACTGATGATGTCAGCACCCTATAAGTAAAGCAAGAGAAGGAAAACCTCCCCGTAATGCAAATAGCACACTCCGCTAATGCGTCTGTCTCAAGTGTCATAACATAGTCAGATAGGGGGTATGAATCCTGTAAATGGCAAGTGTGTGTGTTTGACTGAGGGGGGTTAGTTTGTGTGCGAAAGAAATGTCCCTTTTGGCAACTAGGCGAACAGACTACAAGATGCACATTCTGCTTTCTAAACACTGATGTCAGCACCCTATAAGTACAGCAAGAGAAGAGAGCCTCCTCCGCAATGCAAATAGCACACTCTGCTAATGCGTCTGTCTCAAATATCATAACATAGTCAGATAGGGGTTTGAATCCTGCAAATTGCAATGGCGTGCTTTTGGCTGAGGGGTGTTATTGTGTCTGAGGGAAATGTCCCTTTTGGCAACTAGGAGAACAGACTACAGGATGCATATTCCCCTTTCTAAACACTGATGATGTCAGCACCCTATAAGTACAGCAAGAGAAAGCAAACCTCACAGTAATGCTAATAGCACACTCTGCTAATGCGTCTGTCATAACAAAGTTAGATAGAGGTTTGAATCCTACACATGGCAAGTGTGTGCTTTTGGCTGAGGGGGGTTAGTGTGTGTGAGGGAAATGTCCCTTTTGGCAACTAGGAGAACAGACTACAGGATGCACATTCCCCTTTCTAAACACTGATAATGTCAGCACCCTATAAGTACAGCAAGAGAAGGAAAACCACCCTGTAATGCAAATAGCACACTCTGCTAATGCATCTGTCTCGAGTGTCATAACATAGCCAGATAGGGGTATGAATCCTGTAAATGGCAAGTGTGTGTTTTCGGCTGAGGGGGCTTAGTGTGTGTAAGGGAAATGTCCCTTTTGGCAACTAGGAGAACAGACTACAAGAAGCACATTACCCTTTCTAAACACTGATGATGTCAGCACCCTACAAGTACAGCAGGAAAAGGTATGTGGCATGGACAATGACTGAGTCATATGTGTCCATGCCTCTGACCAACCTGCATGCTTGTGTTATGTGGTGGACCATAGTGCCCCACAGGCATATCACTGTGACCTGCACCTTGTCCAGCCTGGTGAGCGTGACCATACTGTACCGGACAATAACGGTAGCTAACACAACTGTGGCAGGTGTGTTGTCTAGCCATACAGGCTGTGAGTGGCACACAGGATTTGTGTGATGTATTCAGGCATAACGTATGCCTGTGTGCCAGCTGCAGAGGTGTGTGCCACTCAGGCAGGATGCTATTCTAAGGCTCCACGAATGGCCCAGTGTGTTCACGTGCTTGTATTGCTGTCACTGTAGGTCTACATCAGAATGGTATTGTAGTCACTGTAGTATTGCATGCCACCTGACAGGTTATGCCAGTACTGGGTTCAGAGTGCTTAGTCCCCAGTTAGGCTATGTGGTTCCATCTCATACATGTGTTGTACGTCCATGTGTAGGGGAGAGGGTTGACTGTGTACATGTGGCAGCTGTGACATTGCCACACGACCAACATATTCCACAACTGTAGCATAGAGGTGACTGACAACTGACCTTTGAACATGCTACCATAGTATTGTGATTGCCATGGTGATTAACAGCACATAGGGCTAATGGGGAACAAGGTACATAGGTTCATAGGTTCATAGCGTCATACTAGGCAATCTGCCCTAAGGCATTTAAGAACCTAGCCAGAATGTGTTTGACTGTCGCCATCCAATGTAAATATATCTTGCCATGCCCTTTTGCCGAGGTTAGTATACTGTGCCTCTGTCTAACAGTGACACAGAAGTGATACCCAGGGTAAACCTACAATGTCCCATCCACTCATCAAGATTCCTCTTGAAGAGAGTCAATGAGGGACTCTTCCTAACCTGGACTGGGAATTTATTCCAGAGTGAAGTGAGCCTCTGGGTTATGAATCTGTCCCTCCAGCATGTCCTATTTATTTCAGTGCTGAGGCTCAGGTCTCTCAAGCGTGTATCCCAATGGGATTTGGATATTCCCAGGTGCAGCATGCCATTAATTCCGGGTTTGACATGGTGTTATACATTAGGCACAGATCATCTCTGAACAGGCGGTATGCCACTGAGTAGAGCTGGGGTTTATTTAACCGGTCAGCATATGGCATCTGTTTGAGCCCTTTGATCCTCTTGGTGAGGTACTTGTGGGGTCTTTCCAGTTGCTGCAGGTGTCTGGTAAGGTACATCCCAACAGGGGGATTGTACTCAATTATGGGCCTGATGAGGGATGAGTAAAGAGGCACGATGTCCTCCCCTGATGTAGATGTGAATCCCTTCATGATGGGGTGGGCTATATACAATGTCTATCTAACCACTTTGGCCACGTGGTTGTCAAATGAGAGATTGCTATCAACTTGGGTCCCCAGGTCCCTAATTACTTCTTCTGTGCATAATGGAGTACCACCTATGTGGTACTTTGTGGGCACTTTGTTTTTGCCAAAGGGGATGACTATACACACTCTTGCATTCAGCTGAAGGCCATGGCTCTGGCACAAGTTGTCTGTTTTTATGATGCCCCTTTGGAAGATGCTTGTGTCAGCTGGAGAGTCGATTTTGGTGGCCAGTTTGCAGTTATCTGCATATTTGGTCAGCCACAGTCCTTCCATGTTGGCCTGTACCTCCGATAAATATATACCAAACATGAGAGGTCCCAGGACTGAGCCTTGTGGGACACAACTCGTAACTGGTTTGGAGTCTGGCATGGCTCCAGCAATTCTAACCATGTGGGTTCTGTCCTTGAGCCACTGTGCAATCCATCTAGTGACATAGGGGCTTATATTTAAGCTGGTGAGCTTCTCTAGAATGCCCAAGTGGGGTATTGTTTTGAAGGCTTTTGCGAGGTCCAGGTAGGCTGTGTGAACCACCTTCCCCTCGTCAATGGCCTTGGTGACTGTTTCAAAGAAATCAACCAGGTTTGAGAGGCAGGATCTGCCCTTAACAAAGCCAAACTTGGTATGAACCAGTGTCTGTAGGTCCGCAATATCTATATCTGTGTGGTCCATGATGATCCTTTCCATAGCTCTGCAGACCAAGCTAGTGTGGCTTATGGGGTGATAGTGTCCAGGATCCGTTGAGGCACCACCTTTCTGTAGAGGGACCACTGTTGCTGTACGCCACACTTTGGACACATATCCTGTAGTAAGGCTGGGATTGAACAGTAGGTTTATGTTTGGTAGTAGCACGTCTTGGTGGTCATGTAGGACACAGCCCGGGACACTGTCTTGTCCCATTGATGCAGTGTGTATTGCTTTGGAGAGGGCGGCTCTTACCTAAGCATCTGAGATGTCAGGGGGGCAGCACTCTGCTGGGATACATATTTGTCCTTTCAGTGTGGAGGGGGGTGAGAAGGTTGCACTGAACCTGTCAGCTAGAATGTTGGCAATGTCTGTGGGTTTGGTGTTTCTATTGACATTATGGACTACCTCTGAGCATATCTGGGAATTACCACCCAGGTTCCTAACATAACTAAAGAAAGCCTTGTGATTATCCTTAGTGTCCTGTGCAATTTCTGTTGAAGCTGGCCTTAAACAATCTTATGAGTGCCTGTAGTTATTTGCTAATACTGATCAGTGATGCCTTCCCTATTTGTGAATTTGCTGTATTATTTGGTAGCTTCCTCCTTCTATTGTGTAGTTTGTTTATGGTTGGGGTCCACCAGACAGGACCTCTGCCTTTGGAGGATCGGGTCTTGGTTTTATTCGGGATCACATGATCCATGCATTCCTGAAGGCGCCCATAGAATGCATTTATAGAGGAACCTGAGGTCTGGTCTGTAGTTTCCACAGGCCCGGGGGCTTTGAAGGTTTCCACCTCAGTTTTGAGGAGTGTGAATATGCTTTAGAGAAGTTTTTCACTGTGGTGTTCTGGGCAGGGGGTGGGGTCGGTCGGGATGTGTATATCCAGTGAGATCAGTTTATGGTCCGATCTTACCAGTAAGGGATACACTTCTGGTCTGGAGCATAGAGTCCCCATGTTGGTGATGATCAGGTCCAGTATGTTTCCCCTTCTTGTGGGAGTGGTAACAAGTAGTTCCATAGCATTTGAGCTCATATATTCTAGGAATCTTTGGCCTAGGGTGTTGGAGCTAGAGTCATGCTCCCAGTCCATGTTTGGGTAGTTGACATCGCACAATATAATTTTGTTTGGAGAGACCTTCATATTTCCACTGTTCACAGGACAGCTGAGTGCAGTTTTTGGGTGTGGGAGGGTGGTCTGTAGCAGGCTATAACCTGGAAGGCAGTCTCACCCATTGTTAGTTGCACATGGATAGTCTCTGATGCTTGGTGCTTTGCCACCAACCTGGAGGTGTGGGTATCTTTGATGAATATCAATACTCCCCCTCCATTTGTGGTTTGTTCCACGTTTTGGGGCTGAAAAGCATGGTATGAGGTTAAACCTGGTAGTGCTGGTGTGTTCTCAGTAGCCCTGAACCAGGCATCTGTTACTGCACAGATATCGATGTTCTCCATGCCAAGGAGAGTTTCGGGTGCATGCATCTGGAGGTTTAGACTTCTGGCGTTGGGTAGCATTACTCTTAGTTTCTTATCCCTTGTGATACCTATGAAGGTGGGTTTGTCATTTGAGCCTTGCCTAACATAGGCACTATGGGGGTAGCAAGAGCCTTTGCCAATATCTGAAAACCCAGGGGTGACAGGTGCAGGCCATCCCTAGCGAAGCAGGTAGTTCAACAGAAGATGAATATGTGAAGGTGTAGTGCCTGTGATTAGTTAGCAGTAGCATATATGACTGCTCACGTGGACACATGCCAGGTAAGTCATATGCACTGTGTCACAGGCAATGTACATGTGAACAGGACAAACAGTGACATCCTGTCAAGTGAGACATGGACATACATATAGTAAGCTATGCAGATGGCACTAGGAGTCCACAGAAGCTCTATAACTATGCATTGTAGGTGTGATCAGTATTCCAGGGTAATTGCAAGCAAACATGCATGCAAACAAAGCTACAGTAAACAGGGCTGCATGTAGTCCATTGTACAACAAACAAGCTGTACCACTTCCAGTAGGTAACACTGCAAATATGCAGGCACTATGCACATGTACATGGAAATACACGGGTCAGATGGCTAGGGTCCAGTCTCAGCGCACACAAGTGTACAGACCATGTACTGTCAGGATGTACAATAACTGGATGGAAACCCATGTGCTTATACCTGCAGTAATACACATGTCAAATAACAGACACTGAGCCTTCACTCAGTGGTTCCATACTTAGTAGGATGCATGCTACCTGGCCTGCCACCACATTATCCCTGACATATATGGGGACTCTCCCTCCTGTGACAGTTAGTTTTGTGTGTTGGGGCTGTCTAGCATGGTATGAGATGTGAGCTTGCAGTGCTAGGGTGCTCCTGTGTGTCTTGTACCAGTCGTGTAGTACTGCACACATATCAACATCCTCAAACATCCGCATTGCAGAGTCCAGTGTGGGCAACATGCCACTTGCAGTTTACATGTCCATCATTGCGTATTACTACATTCATTACCTTATCCCCTGTGCTACCTATGTATGTAGCCTTCTGTTGACATCATTACCACCAGTATGCCAACATGTGCAGATGATACACTATGGTACTTACCATGGGTGTAGACAACAGTACATGACAATCACACACTTACTACATCAGGCATGCTGTGATATACCCACAATTAATTCAGCACACATGATACTATTACTACACATCTATGTGGTCACCCTGTGCATCAGCAACATGTTAACCTGTACCTGCACAGTTGTTACAGATTGCAGGAGGTGGCACAGTTTCATCATATGCACAGGGTGTGAACTTGGTATGCCTGAGTCAGCCACCAATACCACCAATTGACATGTATGTGCATGCGTGTTGGTGTGGTACAGCAGTAGAAGGTGGGGCAATGTTGATGAAGTGTGTGCATGTATGCGGTAGCCCTAGGTGTTGTCAATTTGCATGTGTGTATGGATGCACACAGTTCCACCTCATGGCTGCCATATACTGGTGTTTGTGGACAGCCACAGACTGTACCTGCCAGGTCATACAGATCAGTGTCTCTGGCCACGGAAACGGTACCTGTGCCTTGCAGGGATGCTATGGACTGTATCCGATACCAACCCAGACTGGGTACTGTCATCAGAAGCAGGTGTTCATTAACTGGACACAGATCCCTGTCGGGCCTGGCCAGAGCCACGTGCACGTGGTCTCCTGGGGCAGTCTGATGACAGCACAGACCCAGCATTGCTGGGGCTGCTACTGGCACTACGGGGGCGGCTGCGGCCCTGTTGTTATCCGTGACGACTGCCAGCTGCTGCTGTTGCTGGCATACGGCCACGTCGATGCCTCAACCGCCCACCATCACCCTGGCTCATGGACATGTAGTTGTGAAACCGGTCTAATATGTCACCACAACATCTGTCTATGACATCGGTGAAATCACGGATGGCAGCCGCAATGTCACGCATACTGTCAGTCATGGCTGTGAGACATGCTGTCAGCTCCCTCAGACCCTGTCTGGTGTACCGTTCCATACGTGACTGTGCCTGCATAACAGCCCGAAACATAGCTGAGGTTGTAAGACCTCTGTGGGCATGTCTGACAGGGGCAGTATGCCCACAGATGCTTCCACGAGAACCCCTGGACATCTGTCTGTGTGGTACCATCTCTGGGCCATGCCCATGGCTGCTGTGTGGGGAGGCATGTGCCACAGATACCACATTACCCTGGTCAATGCCCACTGTATGCTGTCCATCAACTAGGGACATTGGTGACAAAGGGTGTATTGGCAGGATAACTGTGCGCATTGATGGGGCTGACAGCTGTGTACTGTCAATCGGCTGACCAATGGCAGACCCTGGCATACCTTCCTGTGCCATTACACAGATGTCATCATTATCAGTACCCATGGCACCTGATTCAGGTTCCCTGCTACATGACACCAGAGCAGCACCAGAACCTGTAGGAGGGAAACAGGAAACACAGTTTACAATGTCTACACATTACCAGTGATGCACACATGCACACATGCACAGGTGCACACATGCACACATGCACACATGCACGCATGCACACATGTGAACATGCACAGGTGCACACATGCACACATGCACACATGCACACATGCACAGGTGCACACATGCACACATGCACAGGTGCACACATGCACACATGCACACAGTTTCACACAGTTGTACAGTACTCAGTATGCGTGATATCAACACACAGACACATACACACCTACATGCATACAAAGAGCACTACTAAGTGAGCCAAATATTACTATTACTATCAAGACTATTACAGGAATTGTTAATACACACTCACCAGCATGGATAGGCTGCATTGCTGTTATACCAGAGGGACCTGCAGACATGAAGAAACTAATGTCAGTGGGCACAACTGTGCCATTGTTACTGAGTATGATACAGGTCAGTAGTACAACAGTCACCTTTCACAGGTCAGCTGCTAATATTGAGGATATCACACTTGCACATTAAATACTATGGTGACAGCAACAAACCAAGGACACACCTCACACATGCTTTAGCTACAAACCAAGGACACGCCTCACACATGCATTAACTACAAGTGTACACAACAGTCAGCTATACATATGGCATATTACCTGCACGTTCAATGTCTTGCTGCTGCGTGGCTCCAGCCTCCATCATAATGCATGTCTGCTGCTGTTGTTGTTCATAGGTTCATAGGTTCATAGGTTCATACTAGGCTATCTGCCCGAGGGCATTTACAAGCCTAGCCCATCGTTTTGTGGCTTACGCCACCCCTTTAGTATGGGGAACTATACCCATTATTTTGCTGTGCCTCTGTCGAGCAGTGACACTGAGGTAATCCCTGGGGTATATCTGCGATCTCCCATCCATTGGTCAAGATTTCTCTTGAACAAGGCCAGCGAGGTGCTCTGCCTCACATGTACCGGGATTTTGTTCCACAGCATAGGGAGTCTTTGGGTGATGAATCTATCCCTCCAGCACGTCCTATTAATAGCCGTGTCGAGGTTTAAGTCTCCGCCCTTGTGGCTCTGATGGATCTAGATTTTTGAGGTGAAGCATATTCATCAAATCTGGGTTTGACATGGCCTTGTATGTTAGGCAAAGGTCACCTCTGAGCAATGATGGCGACTGAATAGAGCTGGAGGTCTTTCAGTCGGGCAGCATCGGACAGATTTTTGAGACCCTTTACCCTTTTGGTGAGGACCTGTTGTGGCCGCGCCAGCTGCTGCAAGTGCCTGGGCAGATACATCCGAATGGGGCATTGTACTCAATCATTGGTCTGATGAGTGATGAGTAAAGGGAGACTATGACCTCCCTTGATCTAGATGAGAATCCTTCATGATAAGGTGGGCAATGTAGAAGGTCTTCCTAACTACTTTAGCTACATGGGTGTCGAATGACAGACTACTATCAACCTGGGTCCCCAGGTCCCTGATAACTTCTTCTGTGCTCAGTGGATTGCCACCTATTTGGTAGCTAGGGGTAACCTTGTTTTTCCCAAAGGGTATGACTATGCATTTTTGGCATTTAACTTCAGGCCGTGGCTCTGGCACCAGTTATCCATTTCTGTGAGACCCTTCTGAAGGATATCTGTGTCAGATGTGTTTTCTACTATGGCCCAGTTTGCAGTCATCTGCAAACTTTGTCAGCCATAACCCTCCTGTGTTTGCTTGTACTTCGGAAAAGTAGATGCCAAACAAGAGTGGGCCCAGGACTGAGCCCTGTGGGACACCACTTGTGACAGGTTTTGAGTCTGACATGGCGCCAGCAACTCTGACCCTGTGGGTTCTGTCACTCACCAGTTTGCAACCCATCTTGTGATGTATGGGTTAACATTTAAGCTGATGAGTTTTTCAATGATACCCGAGTGGGGTATTGTATCAAAGGCCTTAGCCAGATCGAGGTAGGCTGTATGGACTGCCTTTCCTCGTCAATGGCTTTGGTGACTGTTTCAAGAAGTCAACCAAGTTTAAAAGGCATGATCTGCCTTTGACAAAGCCAAACTGGGTTGGATCCAAAGTCTGCAAATTCCCTATGTCTTTATTTATGAGGTCCATTATGATCCTCTCCATGGCTTTGCAGATAAGGCTTGTCAAGCTAATGGGCGGTAATTTCCAGGGTCGGTGGAGGCACCGCCTTTGTGAAGTGGGACCACAGTTGCAGTGTGCCACTCCTGGATGCGTATCCAGAGGTAAGACTTTGATTAAACAGCTGTCCTAGCTGTGGGTTTAATTCCTCATTGAGTTCGTGGAGCACACAGCCGGGGACACCATCAGGTCCCATGGATGCTGTGTTTTTTGCTTTGGAGAGAGCAGTTCTCACTTGGGCGCTGGAGATGTTTGGGGGGCTGCAATCGTTTGGTATAGATATCTCTCCTTTTGGGGGGGAGGGGGGATAAGTTTGCACTGAACCTGTCAGCCAGTATGTTGGCAATGTCTGTAGGATCAGTAATCTTCACATCATTTTGAACTAGTTCTGAGCATATCTGGGAGTTTCCTCCTAGGTTTATAACATAGCTAAAGAAGGCTTTATGATTGTCTTTTGAGTCTTTAGCTATTTTTCTCTCAAAATTTGCTTTGGATGATTTTATGAGAGCTCTTAGTTTTTTACTTATAGTGATCAAGGGTGTCTTACCTTTTAAGGATTTTGCTCTATCTTGTAGTAGCTTCCTCCTTTTATTGTAGAGTTTGTTTATGGCTGGGGTCCACCAGACTGGACGCTTGCCTTTGGTACTAAGAGTCTTTGTTTTGTTTGGGATTGCCTTATCCATGCAGTCCTGCAGGTGCTGGTAGAAGGTGTTTGTAAGTGATTCAGCGGCTTGAGTACTGTTTTCCGCCGGCTCGAGGGCCTTAAAGGAGACCACACTAGTCTTTAGAAGTGTGAAGTCGGCTTTTGAGAAGTTCTTTACTGTGGTCTTTTTTATTTCAGGTGGGGGTGGGATGAGGACCTCCAGCGAGATTAGTTTGAGATCTGATCTCACCAGTGAGGGGTATACTTCTGGTGTTGAACATTGTGCTCCCATGTTCGTGATGATGAGATCAAGTATGTTATCTCCTCTTGTGGGGATGGTGACTAGTTGTTCCATGGCATTTGAGTTTATGAATTCCAGGAACTTTTGGGCTAGGGTGTTTGGGCTTGAGTAGTGTTCCCAGTCTATATTAGGGTAATTGAAGTCACCTAGTATGATGGTGTTTGGTGATACATTTATCCCCTCTAGTGTTTTCAGGAAGGCCATGTGAGGTTCCTGAGTTTGTGAGGGTGGCCTGTAACATGCTACAATTTGCAGAGCAGTCTTGCCTATGGTTAATTGCACCTGGATGGTCTCCGATGCATCGTGCATTGCCACCAGTCTTGAGGTGTGGGTGTCCTTGATAAATATGGATACCCCCCCTCCTTTCTTGGTATTGTCCGGATTTTGGGGCCGGCATGATATGAGGTAAAACCTGATAGCGCTGGGGTGCTCTCAGGAGCCTTGAACCAGGTTTCTGTCACAGCACAGACATCGATGTTCTCCATACTGAGAAGGGCCTCGAGTGCGTGCATTTTGAGATTGAGACTTCTGGCATTGAGCAGCATTACCCTTAGTTTTTTTCCTTTTTTGTGTTCTAGGGTGGTAGGTTTAGAATTTGAGCCTTGCCTAAAAAAGGCACTATGGGGTGGCAAGAGCCTTTGCCAATATCCGGAATCCCAGGGGTGACAGGTGCAAGCCGTCCCTTGCGAAGCAGCATGGCTTGTCCAGCATGTCATCCCAGGCAGACAGATACTGGGTCCCCTTTGAATGACACCAGTGTTTAAGCCAATTGTTAAAGCTGATCATCTTATCTCTGTATTGTGGCATCACTCTTGGTGAAGGTAGGATACTGCTCAAGGTCAGGGTCATACCTGCCTGGGCTACATAATCAGAGAGCTCCTCAATGTCTCTTTTCATGTAGTCCAGGAGGTGCGTCTCAGGTCGTTTACACCAGCGTGGACAATGACTGAGTCATATTTGTACTTGCTGTTGAGAGACCTGAGTGCTTGCGTTATGTGGCGGATTCTAGCGCCCGACAGGCAGCTTACTGTGACCTTCTCCTTACTCAGTCTGGTGAGGTGGACGTCAGTGTGTCTGACTATGGAGTCACCAATGACTAGTGTGTCTGGCATTGTGTTTGGCCTTAAGGGCTGAGACTGTTTGACACTCTGACTGTGAGGTCTATGTGTTGCAGGTGTTGTGTTCTGAGGTGGTGGTTGTTTGGGTGTCTGCTTTGGTGGCCTCTGCTGTTTTGGTAGATTTTTGATCAGAGCCTCCGAGTATGTCTTTGTGTGTTTATGTGTATGATTTGAGGTTGTAATGGTGCTATGTGAGACTGGGTCTATAGTGTGTGTGGTAACCTTCTCCTCCTGACTGGTCTTGCCAGTCCTGTGTTGAGAGAGCTCAGCCTCCAGTTTGGCCGTATAGTTGCATCTCTCGCATGTATTTGTGTTTTGTGGGAGGAGGAGAGGGTTGTCTGTGTACATGAGGCAATTGTAACATTGCCTCAGTATTCCCAGGTTCACCAGCTGAGCAGGAGAGGACACTAGCAACTGATCCCTCGACATGCTAGAAGGATAGACAAAAACTTTAAAAAGATTCAGGGGACGTGGGTGACCGAGAAATGGGGGTTACCTTTTGGGGTACTATCTATGACAAGAGTGCCGTATCAAGGTAATAAGTACTGTAGGAGCAAGTGCTAGGTTTAACAGATAGAGAATAGTCTACTTGGAGTCAAGTGGAGATGATCTATTTAGTTATAGGATACGCTGATTAGATCAGTAGTATAGTTCGAGGAAGGTAGTTTTAAGGGAAAATTTGAAGAGTGGACTTTAGGTAGCCCGAATAGTTTAAACCTGCTTAACCGGCGCTGCCCTAGTGTGCAACGGTAGCAACTCAGCTTCATCGGGCTAAATCGCTAATTGGCGTTTACGCGTTTTATACCAGGGGGCTGGAAAAAGCTAGAAACTGGCCCAAAACGACCAATAAACTACTAGTTACTGGCTGAAACCTCACAAAACTGGACAAAAGGCAGCTCAATGCTTCCCACTCCCACTGGTAAGCAAGGTGACTTCCTCTCCCCCAAATTAGGCAAGGAAACAGTACACAGGAACTACAACCATCTGAAGCCACTACACTCATGAGTAGTCCCTCCAGTCTGGTGAGTGGGGGATGTGTAGCCACCCCACCACCACCTGTGGCAACCTGTTGCCTGTGGATATCCGATGCACGCTGATGGACATGTCTGATTAAATCACTGCAGTGATGTCGTACCTGCTCATATGTCCTATTATGCGTGCCTATGTCATTTACCCAACGGACCAGGTCTTGCCACAGTGCAGCCCTCTCCTGCTGATTCTGGCTGGTGCGGGAAAAGAGTATTGCATAATCCCGCACCAGGCTCTGGTGTATCTCCTCATCCTCAGCTGTGGAGTAAGTGGGATTCCGCGGGTGAGCCATGTACCTGAGAAAGAAAATAACCTGATATCAGCAATATATGTCAGCAGAATTTGGCACACATACTACACATGCTACTCAACTGTTATGATACAACATATCTCACATATATAGCATCTGTCTGTCTATTGGTGGATACACATGTAAATGGCCAGGTATCAGTGCTCAGCCAGCAACTGTGCAACAGTACCTGGCACACTCCATACAACATACTACCAAACCCCAGCAGTCAGAACACTGATTCAGGTCAAGAGCACCTCCTCACTCTGGGGGTTTGTATCTAGGTACTGTATGGCCTACATCATCAACTACTGTGAGCTGACCACACACTGATTGCCCTGGATATACATATCCCACCTCCACCACCAGCACAAACGACTATAGTGAATAACATTACAGATGCAAACTTTACACTTTGTAACAGTGACATGGTATCCTTTCAGCCCACTGGGCCAGTGACAGATACAACCCACAATGCTGACCCCTACACAATTGCTTTCTACAGACATCTCTGAGAATGCATGGATCATGCAATCCCATATATGACCAAGGCACTCTCCACAAAGGGACAGCATCTTGTCTGGTGGACCCCAGCCATAGACAGATTGTATTACAGAAGATGGAAGCTACTGCAAGACAGAGCATAATTCCATAAAGGGAGGGCATGTCTGAGCAGCACTAGTAAGGATCTATTTTCCATCATACAAACATCCATGGGCAACTTTGAGAAGGAAATCAATAGGGACACTACAGATAACCAGAAGGCCTTCTTCAGTTATGTTAGCAACCTGGTCAGAATCCATCCTCTATGCCCATAGTTAGTACACAACAACAAATATTTCACTGACACCACAGATATTGACAACATTGTGGCAGACAGGTTCAGTGTAGGTAGGTGTCACCCCACCCTCTCCCCCAAAATAAGACATAGTTATCCCAGCTGACTGTAACCTCCCTGTCATCACAGATGTCCAGGTGAGAGCCACCCTCAGGAAAGCAGAATACACAACATGAATGGGACCTGATGGTATCCCCAGTTGCATGCTACATAAACTCTGACAGGAGCTAAACACACATATAGAAGTGCTATGTAACACTAGCCTGACTACAGGATATGTACCTGTACACTGGCGCACAGCAGCAGTGGTTCCACTCCACGAAGGAGGCACCTCAACATACCAATACAATACAACACAATACATTACATTACAATACAATACTATACAATATGCTATTGCCCCTGGGACTACAGCAGCGTACTGTTCTGCTACCCTGACCATTGTGACACATGTGGTGTGATGGTACCTGCTGCTGTCACACAGTTACACAGGGTGACTCATATGGCATATTACCTATCTGACTAACATTCAGCATGGGTATGTGTGACATGTACTCATGGGGAGTCTAGCTTCTTAACACTGTGTGGTTTATTGCAGGGTATGTCTTATCTGTGGGTTGGAACTTTTACCTCCACACGTGCTCTCTATTGCAGTGGCATGGATGACACATAGCAGTCATTTAGGTTGTGGATGGTGTGAGGTGTTACTATGGTTGTTGGACATCTGTCATGGGTGTGACTTACGTATGTAAATCCGGGAGTGGTAACCTCTATGTGGGTAGTATATGTGTACTCTGTGGTGTTGTCAGTCACTGTGCATTGGTAATGTGTTTGAGTGCATTGTCACAGTGTTGTACATGTCACTGTGTCCTTCTCTATATCTGTAGCTGTCATGTGAGGTCCATACCATGGCATCCATTATGTGGTGTGGAGGGGTACACCGACCTACATGTCCATAGCTGACACACCATGTTCGCTGACACATACCATGTGCAGGTATTCCAGGGATAGTGTGCCACTGTGAATATCATTGGGGCCACTATTGTACACATTTATGACCCTGTTCACCCCTGACACATGCAGTGATGGGCAGCCAATCAGATATCTGGTGGTTACTGGTGTAGGTGATTTGAAATGTGGTATGGTACTCCGGTTTTGACACTGGTGTTCACTCCATGCCTTTGTCACCAGACACCTGTTGCAATACATCTGTACACATGTGCCTCACTCAGAATTTATATACATCTCTCTCTCTCTCTCTCTATATATATATATATATATATATATATGTATATAGCTATATCTATATGTATATATATATATATATATATATATATATATATATATATATATATATATATATATACATATACACATATATATAGATGTACATATATTGCTATAGATGTGGAGGGGGGGACACAGAGGGGGTGAGAGTGACCGAGGGGGTGGGACAGGGTGTGTTGAAGGTCGTCATATACAGTCATACCTGTAGATAGTCAGATCAGTCTGTCTATGTATATGTATCTGCATATATCTATATCTGTATGTGTGCATTACATATATATGTTTGTACATATTCTATCTATCTACATCTGTCTATGTATTCCTACATCTCTCTATGTATGTATACATATATGCATAATATATATATATATATATATATATATATATATATATATATATATATATATATATATATATATGTATATGTATAGATATATATATATATATATATATATATATATATATATATATATATATATATATACACATACATATGTTGTCATACATATACATATGATAGACAGGTATATCAACATGTTTGTCTACCATACTGTATACACACACTAACATACTGCTAAACATACATAACTGTGAAACATACTTTGTACATTGCACTACAACCTACAATCAACCAACATTGATATGTGCACATAGATGCTCTCACATACAAATGTATGTACAGCCTTCACTGATAGTTGCTGTATGTCCCCTGCCCTTTACACATCTTCATATACATATGGATACAGACCAATGACACATATGGAGGGTTCACAGTATGTAGACCTTTATAGTATTACTTTACATTACCTGTGTTTGTCACAGCTGCTTGTGTTGCCATCTGGTTCTCTGTCCTGCTGCTCCACTTCCCAGTTGTCAGCTTTCAGGTGGCAGTTGCTGAACAATTTGTTTGTGTCTGCTTAATTGCAATTTTCTCTGTCTCTGTCTCTGTCTCTCTCTCTCTCTGTCTGTCTGTCTCTCACGTCCTTCTCAGGGTGCAATGAAAGTATTGAATGTGTGGACTGGGAGTACAGCATACTTTCGTAGGTATCTGCATATGCCCATGTGATGGCCTCTGCACCAATTGTTAGCCAGCATTTGCTAATTGCATGCAGCCAGTTGCGTACTGATTGCAGTTCTCACTGTGATTTCAGAACAGTGCTATAAAAAGGTATGTGAGATAGGCGTAGCCCTTTCAGATTTTAAGGGCAGGGACCATGCTGTTATGCTGTGGACAATGTTCTGTGAGTGTAAAGGTTGGTATCTCTCTCATATTTCCAGCTGTGTTGTAGATTAACATTCCTCCATTCATTTCTCCAGTTTCCTGTACTAACTGTGTATGTACACTGACACCTACAACTACTACTACTGTTAATGTGTGTGTGTGCTTTCCTTTCACTTTTGCTTGCACTTTGTTGCTAAGGCTTCAATATTTGCCCTTTACAGTCACTACTTGTATGCCTGCTAGGTGCCCTGACTGTAGTGTGCTGTTGTAGCTTTCCTATTTTCCATGTACATTCACACCTTGGAATGCTTGCTATATCTGCTAGGGTGTTACAGCATGCAGTGTGGTCTGGCCATGGTGTGGGCCTTGACATCTATTAGGGTATTTGAGTATGCTGCTGAGCAGGCCCCAGAGACTTTCAGGTTCATCTGTTATCTGCCTCATGGAATGGTACATATCAGTGAGTACACCCATTAAATTGTCTGGTATGCTAAAGTTGTGACTGTGGGTTAGCATGAGCATATGTATTACTACACTTTTTCTGCCATGCAAGTGATAAATACTTTCAGGACTCCATAGTTACCATTGCATGTGTTACACCTTTCTGCCTACTGTTTGTACATTTCACATGGAGTCTGTGGGGCATCCCTGTAAGTCATTCACTGTTGCTATGTCTAGGCTCTTAACTATTCAAATATGGTGGTGTCAGACCTGTCATGTGTACAGATATTTGCAGGTTGTCCACATTTCTGCCTCATATTTTGGTCAATATCTCATGCACAGCTTTTTCTGACAAATCACTCTGGGCTCAAGTGAGAATATAGTGACAAACGTTCAAGTTTCAGACTTCATACCCTTCCAAACATCCCACAAAATGCAGACCATGTTACTCTCTGAACTGTCTGCGTTTGTTGTAACATTATTTGTAATGTGTCCCTGGTTTTGGGCCTTTGCTCCACATATTTTATTATTTGGTCCGGATGTGTTCCTGTAAGAGGTTGTGGGGTATGGGCAGTGATTTTCCTGCTGTGAGTATGTGTGTGGCTTGCAAGGTGCTATAGTGACATTATTACCTACTAGCTACCAACTAGCATGGCTGTTTCTGTTCACACACTACTATTATGGAAATCCACTAGTTTTGATAGTAATTCTAAATGGCATGCTTTGTGTACTACACATCTATATTCCCTTTACATTCATTCCTACTATTACATGATATATTTATTTTAGCACAATGTTCTTGTATAATAGTCATGGCTTAGTGGTAAGTCATGCAGACTACTGTTTCCAAGGTCCTGGCTTCAGGACTGCTAGTAGGATTTTATTTTGCTTCTGAACTGACTACAAGACCTGTCAATCAAAGTGACTAAGGCCCTTTTAAGCAGTTGTAACCGGGTTAGCGCTGGTTTTCGCGGAGCTCACGCATGCGCACTGGCGTTTAGCTCCGTGCACACAAGTGCACACCCGCTTACAACCGCTTAAATGTGCTTACTCTTGCGCACACCCGCGCTATTTTCTTTGAAAGAAATGAAAATGGGGAGACAGAAAAGTGGTGAAAAAGGGGTCACAAAGAGGGTAAGACAGTAGGGAAACAAGCTTGGGTTTTGCAAGAGGGATGTAGGTAAGGCCCATAGCTGCCCATTTCTTCATCAGCAACAGCTGTGCATATGTTTGTAATTTGGTGTGACATTTGATACCTTCCACCCCTGAGAGAGGTGCAAGGACAACAGTAATACTTGTTGTACAGCCAGTTGTAATTGATAGTTTCCATGTCTGGTAGACATATGTGCGGAATGGGCAGCTATGTATGGGACGTAATTTTTTTGTGGGTACAGAGTGCCCCTTTTTTTTTCAGGTGAGAGTTTTATGTCAGGTGAAGGTAGTCGGTACAGCTGGGGAGGTAGGTTGGATAGGTAAACAGACAAGACAAACAAGACGCATACAGGGGAGGTGTATGACACGTGTGGGGGGGTTACACAATTGACCGGGACGGAGGTTTGGATATCCAGAGCCCATGAGCCCACAGATGGCAACAGTGGAACTGATATCCCCACCCATAGGCAGTTGCCACTGTTCCTTCACTGCCCAGGACGGGGCTGTGCTGGGGGCTGTGTAGGCCGGGCAACAGGCATGCACGTAAGTTGTGCCACCCATGCCTCGAGCTGGCATAGGGGCTCGAGAACAGAGTCCCGAATCTCCCTACGCACCACAGTCCGGATGCTATGGAGGGTGAGTGGTGGTTCTCCACCGGCCACACTTGCAGAGGGGGGGGGCGAGCCCCATCAACTGCAGCGCTTTCACCCTCAGGTGGCACAGGGCCACCGGAGGAGGGTCCAGACTGGGCACTAGTGCCAGGTGCACTCGCCAGCTGAGGTGGGAGAGGTGGGTCCTCTGGGACCCGCCTTCCCTGTCGTTCTATGTTTTGCATTATGTCATGACAGTTTGGGTTAGTAACATACAATACCATTCGCAATTAGTTGTAACAGCATGCATTAGTATTCCCATTAACCAAACACCCAGATATTCACACCATTGAACAGAAAGCATAACACATGCATAATTTGAACAGCAATACACAGTCCAACAACATGCAGGGTTGATTGATGGCAACAGGCCATCAGGTTTGGATGTATGAACAGGGCAGATGCATCAATGGACATGCAAATATTTAGGACCCATCAGGACAAATGTCCAGGGGTGTTAATTGTGATTGCACATACCATTTTCACGTGGAATGGAGTATATGTGGTTATAGGGTGGGGTGAACAAAATATTATTAACACCTTCGAATACCAATACATATGCTGTACATTTCTAATAGCTACAGATATATACACACTACTGTTCTGACTACTGTTTCCTATATGATTACTTCACTTTGGTGATTGGACTATTCATGCTACATCAATATACATTTTATTGTTATTCATACATGTTCATATCTGGCTTTGTTCAGCAACATCATCCTGCTACATTTGCTTTATATAGCTGTAGACAACTGTGGATGTTTGATATTTCAGACAATCATACTATCTGCATATTGCAGACTGGGAGCAACATATCCAGATTTTGGGATACACATTCCAGCTGCAGCAACACTTTGGACACATTTTGCAGTTTGGTTCTACTTGTCACATTCATTTCATTCTGTACTGACTGCAGTATACTTTATACAGGGGTTATTACTACTTTATTGGTGGATTCATGACTCTTTCTCACACCCTCTCACTTGTTTTCATTTTACTATTCAGGATGGTACTTACTTCTAGGCTATGATATGCACTATGATATTATAGGTGGGGCATCTTTATTTCAGAATTTATTTCATACATTTTCACTGTTCTGTTGGGATTTCGGACTGCAACACAGTTTGTAATCAAGCAATACTTGCAAACACTTTTACACTGTTACTTGCACATTTTATTGGTTAGTGACTACACTGCATTCTTTTGCTAACTGTCATACTTTTATATTTCTTTACAGTTACTGGGTGTGGATTACTGACCTGCCTGGTGGCGCAACCGCACCAGCCTATCGCCATAGGCTCGCCGGTTCGCAGAACGGACACCTGCAGCTTTAATATAAATGGAGTAATATTGGAATACACATCTCCATAATATCAGCTAATTTAATTTCTTAAATACATAATTAAATGTAACTTACTCAGTAGTGGGGCGTTGGGCATTTGCCGGGCCTCCTGTATCCATAGGTTCAATTGGTCCTGCTTGCGTCTCTTCAGGTCCGCATGGTGGTGACGGACCTGCTCACCAGTCCTTGGAATCCCTGTGGCACTGGTAAGATCATGAGCCAACCGGTCCCACGCCTCAGCCCTATATGCTCCCCACAGGACCTGGCCCTGCATGAGTTGGGCCTCATGATTGTGGACTAGGAGCCAGACCATGTATCTGGACTCCTCAATGCCCCACCTCTGTGCTCGAAAGCAACTACCCTCACCTACACCTGACATTCTGGCTGCAAGTCGGTTCTACAATCGTTTATGCTGTGCATTCCCACCTATGGGGCTTATATATGCCGTTTTTCCCGCACTTATCTGTGATTGGCCATTTTGGAATTGTATCCACTTCACAAGACCTGCTTTGTCATGCTCCACTTTCTATTCAGTCCTATATATATGCTATTACTGCATTCCTGAGTAGAGCTGTCATAGCTTAGTGGTTCAGTGCCTTGACTATGGTGCATGGTATCCTGGGTTTGAACCCGACCACTGCTCTTTATATTTTCTGACTGTATAGACAGGCTAGAGGGTGTGTCTGTGTAAAGGCAGTTTTGTTACAGCTTGTTCAACGTTGCCCATCGGTTAGCTTGTTGGCGTGATGAGTAGCTCCACGCAAATGGGGTGCGCTGGTTTAAGCCTCATTTGGCTATCAGCACGCGTAGTCATCTCAGCTCAGCTAGGGGCACACAGTTTGAGCGTGTGAAACCACTGCTCAGCTACGGGCACTTATTTTGCACCTGTTAAACCACTGCTCACCTATGGGCAGATGCACTCACCTTGTTAAACTGTAGCTCAGCTATGGGCACATCTGGCATTTTTTATTCTTTTACCTCACATTTCTTCAATATAAATGGGCTATTTCATTACATTTTACATAAAATGTGGTTTTATGTGTACATATTTGTCAGGGACTTGTTTCGTGCTTATTTTGCTAAAAATAAAAATTGGTGTTGTGGGGGCTCGAACCATGAATGCCTGTTCTTCAGCCAACATCTCTACCACTATGCTATTGCTTTTTGGCTTACTTTGCATATTTAGTTCTTATATGCTTTCCCACTGACTGCTAACTATAGCTGCGCTACGGGCATGCCCACGCAAACAAGCGCACTCACGGTTAAACATTTTTACAATTTAAAAAAAATATATAACATGTTCATTTATATATTTTATGTTCATAGTCTGTGGAGGCATGTGTTGTGTTGTGTTTATTCACATTTCCGTGGACTCTGTTGTGGGTGTTTACTTTGTGCACTTTTACACTTCTGGGGGCTTGTCCGCTTGCAGGACTCGGCCTACGGACACGCCCCCTACTGTCTTACATGGACCGTGTTAGACTTAGGTGTGATTCAGCATGATCTCATGAATATGCAAAGCATGCTGACATCACTCCGTTTAACTGCAGCCTCCGTGTAAGAGTTATAACTCTTACACGGAGGCTTCGTGAATCCTTGCCTATGTGTTTTTCTGTTATGGCAGAACTGTACTACGGAATTATTTTAAGTTTCTGTGTGATCTCTGAACCCTTAAATAGCACTGTGGTGTAATAGTATTGTCTTGTGTTTTTAGTATTTATTATTAAATATTTTTAAACCCTTTTCAACTGTGGCTGGTTTATGACGAGATAATTAAGCTCTAGAGTACATTGCATGCTTATAAGTGATCCCGTCATAAGCCCTTCCAAAGCCTTAAGATTGCTTAAGTTACACTACTATTGGATAATAATATTGCACAGTAATAATCGGACACCCTTTTAAGGGCGTTTGGGTACCTGATAATTATTAGCTGGTGGTGGCAGTGATTACTATTGTATAGTCTGGGTAAAGGGGCACAGCTGGAGAATCTGTGTCCGCCTTTGCCAGGAATGTCTGTGAAGTTGTATAAATACTTATCTCAAAGTGTGTGTGTGTGTGTGTGTGTGTGTGTGTGTGTGTGTGTGTGTGTGTGTGTGTGTGTACGTGTGTGTGTGTGTGTGTGTGTGTGTGTGTGTGTGTGTGTGTGTGTGTCAGCTACTTGGGCAGGGACATGAAGCACTGGTTGGACAGATAGGGAACTGGAGGTTAGCTTGCCAGCTAGGTGGTGATCTGGACCCTATAGCTTTGCCAGTGGGGAGTCTTATTGGGGACCTGGGGAGCAAGGGAGCAACCAGCCCCAGACTGACTGTGATCTCTTTGTGCACTTAAGGGAAATTGTACTTTGCTGTGTGTATTTGTTATCCTTTCCTCTTAAATGAGACGCCCTCTCTGGTGTTAGTGGTGAGGAATGAGGCTCCTTGATTCCTGGGCCAAGGCACGGACATCACATTGTGGTTTGCAGTGGTGTGATCCACTTCACATTTGTGGTTTGCAGTGGCGGGATCCACTTCACATTTGTGGTGGCGGTGAATATCCACATCACATATTAATTAGTTGATAAATACTAATTGGCTTGTAGTGGTGTGGGTAGAGTGAACCCTGTAGCTTATGTACAGTAATCACTGAAGCTGTTTTGTACTCTAAAACAGCCATGCAGTGAATACTCAGAGTTCCAATCACAATTGTTTTATTTCTTTTGTTAGCTTAGTTAGTCAGGGTAAGCAGGCAGCATGTCAGCAGAGGAGTATGGAAAACTGACAAGGAGCCAGTTGGTGGAGATATGCCAGGGTAGGGGACTGGTGTCTGGAAACCTGACTAAGGCAGACCTGATTGCAGGCTTGGTTACAGCTGCATCAGAAAACAGCATCCAGGAGGACAATCTGACTGGCAGTGGAGATACAATATCCTTGGAGAATGGACAGCTCGACCTTTCTGTGAAGGACAATCAGACTGGCAGTGGAGATACAATGTCCACGAAGAAGGGACAACTCAAACTTTCTGCAGCGGACTTAAAAATCTAACTGCAGCTAAAGAGACTTGAGTTGGAGACCAGGCATTAGGAGACAGAAGCTGAAGAAAAGGACCGTCAGAGGAGGCATGAGAGGGAAATGCTGACTCTTCACCAGAGTCATGGAGGTAATAGGGAAGGGAGTAACTGGACCCCAGAAGCACAACAGGTCAGTAAATTTCTTCCGCAATTTAATGAGGTGGATAATTTTGATAGTTTCATTCACATGTTTGAGGGGGTATGCAAACAGTATAGTGTTGACCAAAGGCTCTGGGTATGGTTCCTGACCCACTCACTCCATGGGAAAGCTGTAACTTTTTATCAAAAATGCCTGACTCTGTCTGTTTTGATTATACTGCTGTAAAGAAATGTCTTTTAGAATGTTTTAAGCTAACATCTGAAATTTATAGGAAAAAGTTTTGTGAGTATAGATGCAAGGCAGATGAAAGTGTATGTGAATGTGTTGCTGAACTGAGCACTTATTTTCATAGCTGGGTGAGTGGATATCAGGTCACCACCTTTAAAGGGCTGTCAGACCTTTTTGGGGACTCCCAGTACTGCTCATGGTTCTAAAGGAACCCATGGTGGGAATCACAGACTGTTACAACAGAATCTGCCAGTATCAGGGGAAGCCACTAGTTCAGGTACATATCCAGGAGCTAGGGGTATTTGTTTTGAATGCAACCAGTAGGGCCATGTGGCATACAGGTGTCCATGGAGGCAAGGTGGGGAACCAAAGTTGAGTGAGCCAGTAAGTGGGAAAAACAAACTACCAATAGTAGATTGCCTTGAGGCAACAGGGGTATGGAACTACCATCCTGCAGATGTTCTGAGAGGGAAGGATTTGGATGAGGCAGTACCATGTACTTATGCAGTTACATGCGGTCAGGCTAGGAGACAAGCATGTGGGTCTGGTAGACTGGGAAGGACCCAGACAGACTGCATACTTGCAGCCAGGACTGGTGAGGTGGTTACTTCAGGGAGTGAGATACACTGTAGCAGTGAGACTGAAGGTAGGCCACAGCTGCTTGTGGGTACTGATGTTCCCTTGGACAGGGTGACTGCAAAAATAAAGGTGAGTAGTAGTACCCAGGCTGACAGTGAGTTACCACTTTCAGAGGATGCCAGACTTCCTGTGAAAGGGGAGCTGGGAAGGGTACAAGGAGAGAGTTGAGACAGGCTCAGCTCGCTGACCCTACATTGCAAGGCCTGATGCAGGTAGATAGGGATGCACCTGATTCTCAAGGGAAGGGTGAATCTGTATACTGGGACAAACGGTTACAATACAGAGAGTTGACCCCTGAGGGAGGGCTAGAAGGTGAGAGAGTACATCAGTTGGTAGTGCCTAGAGTCTACCATCTGGCATTTCTAGCCATAACCCATGATATTCCCTTTGCAGGACATATGGGCATAAAATGTACAAAGAGGCATATTATGCAAAACTTCTATTGGCCGGGAATTTCTAGAGATGTAACAGGATACTACAGGACCTGTGAGCAGTGCCAAAAGGTAGGCAAGGCAGGAGACAAGTTGAGAGATCCTTTGATGCCTTTGCCTGTGATTGAGGAGACATTTCAGAGTGTAGCTATGGATATTGTGGGTCCTCTGAGTACCCCAAGTTCCACAGGGAAAAAGTATATCCTAGTGGTAGTGGATTATGCTACTCGATACCCTGAGGCAGTGGCTTTGTCCTCCATTGAGGCAGAGAAGGTGGCAAATGCTTTGTTAGAGATTTTCAGCAGGGTGGGTTTCCCAAAAGAAATAATGTCTGCCAGAGGTGCAGATTTCATGTCAGACCTGCTGGCTTGTCTGTGGAAGTCCTGTGGGGTGTAGCACATGAAGACCACCCCGTATCATCCCCAGACTAATGGCCTTGTTGAGAGGTTAAACTCTCTAATCAAGTCCATGCTACGGGCATTTGCAGATCAATTTAAGAGGGAGTGGGACAAATGTTTGCCCCATCTGTTGTTTGCTTACAGAGAGGCTCCCCAGAAATCCACAGGTTTTTCACCCTTTGAGTTGCCGTATGGGCATAGGGTGAGGGAACTTCTAGATTTAATTCGAGATGACTGGGAAGGTGAGTGTGAGTCTCACAAGGAGTCTGTTGTAGCATACATCCTAAACCTCAGGCCAAGGCTCAGGAAACTCATGGGCTTGGCCCAGGAGAACCTGGAAAAAGCCCAACAACACAAAAATGTGTGGTATGACAGGAATGCTCAAGCTAGAGAGTATGCTGTAGGGCAACAAGTAATGGTTCTCATTCCTGTCAGACACAACAAGCTGCAAGCAGCTTGGGGGGTCCCCACAAGGTGGTAAGAAAGGTAAGTGATGTTAACTACATGGTGGAACTGCTTGGCAGATGGCAGGGGCACAAACTGTACCATGTTAACATGATGAAACCTTACCATGATAGGGATGCCCTTGTGCTAAGCATTTGCAGTGGATAACAGGAGGAGTCCGAGGGTGATCTGGTGACTGATCTCCACAGTGAGGATCAGGCTGACACCTCAGTGGAAGGGGTGGCAATATCCCACCAGCTATCTCCTACCCAGGTTCGAGAAATCCGTGTAGTGTTGCAGGAATTTGGGGACATGTTCATTGGGAAACCAGGGTGCACCCACTTGGTGCAGCACCAGGTGGATACAGGACCCCAAAGGCCTATTAGGCAGGCCCTTATAGGCTGCCTGAGAAAGTCAGACAGACTCTGAGGGAAGAGGTACAGGAGATGTTGGAACTAGGGGTGATTCAAGAGTCCAAAAGTCCCTGGGCCTCCCCAGTGGTGCTGGTGCCAAATAAGGATGGCAGCACCAGGTTATGTGTGGATTACAGGAAATTAAATAGTCACACAGAGTCGGATGCTTACTCCATGCCTAGGGCAGATGAGGCCCTAGAGCAGCTAGGTGGGGCTAAGTATCTTACAACCACTGATCTTACCAAGGGTTACTGGCAAGTGCCCTTGACTTCCAGTGCTAGAGTGAAGTCAGCCTTTATGACTCCTTTTGGTTTGTATGAGTTTACAAAGATGCCATTTGGGATGAAGTATGCCCCAGCAGCTTTCCAGAGGCTGGTATATAATATCCTAGCAGGTGCAGGAGGTTTTTCCCTTGCTTACCTAAATGTTATTGCCATCTACAGCCATTCCTGGCCAGAGCACCTTCAGCATGTCAGGGGGGTGCTGGACAGACTACAGAGGGCAGGGTTGACCATTAAGCCAAGCAAATATCAGGTGGGCATAGCAGAGGTCTCCTACCTAGGACATAGAGTGGGGAGTGGTATGATAAGGCCAGAACCTGCCAAAGTGTAAGCCATTCAGTCATAGCTGGCACCTGTTACCTAAAAGCAGGTGAGGGCATTTTAGGGACAGCAGGGTACTACAGAAAGTCAGTCCTAAGTTATAGTACCATAGCTGCTCCCTTCACAGACCTGACAAGAAAGAACAGGCCAGATTAGGTAGTGTGAACCTCAGCATGTGAGCAGGCATTCCAGAAGCTTAAAGAAGCTTTGGGAGGACCCCCTGTGTTAGCCAGTTCAGATTACAACAAATAATTTGTTGTGCAGGTGGATGATTCAAACCATGGGGTGGGGGCTGTACTTAGCCAGATTTCTTCAGAAGGAAAAGAATACCCAGGGGGTTATCTCAGTCATAGGCTCCAACCCAGGGAGGAATGCTTTGCAGCTGTAGAAAAGGAATGTCTAGCCATAGCGTGGGCACTGCAGAAACTTCAGCCTTATCTGTATAGAAGAAAATTCACTGTAATGACAGATCACAACCCTCTAACATGGTTAAACAGAGCCAGCCAGCAAAATGCCAGGTTGCTAAGATGGAGCCTGGGGTTGCAACATATGAAATGTCAGTGCAGCACCACAGTGGAGTTAGCAATGCCAATGCAGATGGGCTGTCAAGAGAGGGATTGGGGTGAGGCACCCTCAGATAGACCTAACCCTCTCAAGCAGCATTTATCAAGGGTCACTTGAAAAACTAGCTTGAGTTCTCCGGGGGAGGGGGATGTGAAGACTGGTAGAGAAGGGATGAAGGCTGCCAGCCTAGTCAAATAGAATTTGATAAATAATTCTGGCATTTGTAAAAATAGAAATGTAAAATACAGGCATGTGTCTTAAATGTAAAGAAATGCTGTTTCAACAAACATTGCCATCTGCTGTAAGGAAAACTAAGTCAAGCATTTCAAATCTTTCCTTTGAAATTAAAATTATTTCATCACTGCCTTTGATGTTTTACAAGTCGGCTCCAGTCTGGCTAGAGGAAGACTTCCTGCCTATTGTTTTAAGGCTAAAGTTAATGACCAGAATGTACATGTGGATTGTCCTTTATTGCTCTAAGTGTAAAAGAATGTAAATGTAGTTAATGTGTAGCCTGGGGACTCCAGGAAGGGTGAAAAAGATGATGTAATGTTTATCAGAACTGGAGTTTCAGTTTAAACAGTGAAAACCAAAAATTATTAAGCAGTTTTGTCTTGATATTCAACTCAGCACTGCCTTGCTCTATGTAAGTTATCTTAGAAATATGTTTTGTTGTAGAAATAGCTAGGACTATAATGTTTAGACTAAGTGTTTTTCTGTTATGTCAGAACTGTACTACGGATTATTTTAAGTTTCTGTTTGATCTCTGAACTCTAGAATAGCACTATGGTGTAGTAGTATTGTCTTGTGTTTTTACTATTTATTATTATAGCAATAACCCATGCCTGGGTGTGGGTAATGTGGGATTTAACCACAGTTGGCGTGGTTTGGTCCCGAGGGTGAATCCCTCGGGACCAAACAAAGACAACTGTGGTAAAATCCTGCATTACCCACACCCAGAAGTGCGTTATTGCTATTATACTATGACATTATTTAAGAAAAGAAACAATTACTTTTCTTAAATTTAATGCCTCTTTGCTGCCCTTCCGCAGCTGTCTGGCATCCGCGGCAGTTCTTGTGTACTGCGCATGCCTACACAGTACATCAGAGCTGTGGCCAAAAGCAATGGAGAAAGCAAGATCTCCGTTGTTTTTTCCTGTTTCTCTATGTTAAATGGGTTTAACATAGCGAGACAGCTTTAAAATAAGCAACAGAGATGTATGTTGCTTATTTTAAAGCTGTCTCACTATGTTAAACCCATTTAACATAGCGAAACAGTAAAAAGCAACGGAGATCTTGCTTTCTCCATTGCTTTTTTTTTTAAACCTGTCTCACTATGTTAAATGGGTTTAACATAGTGAGACAGCTTTAAAATAAGCAACGGAGATCTCCGTTGCTTATTTTAAAGCTGTCTCGCTATGTTAAACCCATTTAACATAGCGAGACAGGTTTAAAAAAAAGCAACGGAGAAAGCAAGATCTCCATTGCTTTTTACACACTCTGTCGCTATATTAAAGGAGTTTAACATAGCGAGACAGCTTTAAAAAAAGCAACGGAGATCTCCGTTGCTTTTTTTAAACCTGTGTCACTATGTTAAACTCTTTTAACATAGCGAGACAGTGTTTTAAAAAAAGACTTATACTAATGGAAAAAGTCCAGGCGACCAAACCTTTTTCCATTAGTATAAGTCGATTTACAACGTGCACGCTGGCCAATCAGTGTGCACGTTTTGGAATATTAATAGGGGGTCATGGTATAATAAATACTTTTAAACCCTTTTCAACTGTGGCTGATTTATGTAGAGATAATTAAGCTTTAGAGTACATTGCATGCATATAAGTGATCCTGTAATAAGCCCTTCCAAAGCCTTAAGATTGCTTAAGTTACGCTACTATTGGATAATAATATTGCACAGTAATAAATGGACACCCTTTTAAGGGCCTTTGGGTAGCTGATAATCATTAACTAGTGGTGGCAGTGATTACTACTGTATAGTCTGGGTAAAGGGGCACAGCTGGAGAATCTGTGTCAGCTTTTCCCAGGAGTTTCTGTGAAGTTGTATAAGTACTTTTCTCAAAGTGTGTGTGTGTGTGTGTGTGTGTGTGTGTGTGTGTGTGTGTGTGTGTGTGTGCGTGCGTGCGTGCGTGCGTGCGTGTGTGTGTGTGTGTGTGTGTGTGTGTCATTAGCTACTTGGGCAGGGACATGAAGCACTGGTTGGGCAGAGAGGGTACTGGAGGTTAGCTTGCCAGCTATGCTGAGATCTGGACCATATAACTGTGCCAGTGGGGAGTCTTACAGGGGACCTGGAGAGCAAGGGAGCAACCAGCCCCAGACTGACTGTGATCTCTTTGTGAACTTAAGGGAAATTGTACTTTGCTGTGTGTATTTGTTATCTTTCCTCTTATATGAGACACCCTCTCTGGTGTTAGTGGTGAGGATTGTGGCTCCTTGATTGCTGGGCCAGGGTGCAGGCATCACAGGCATCACACAAACTCATTAAGCAATGTTGCAAGGTGGTTAAAAATGAGACCTTAAGAATTATTAATAAAATGGGAAATGTCATGTAGCTAGTACTGTGGTAGCAGGTGTTAACTATAGGGCTTGAGTATAGATCATCCTGTGTTTGAGTACAGGGCATGTAACCTTTCTTTTACTGTTGTGACATTGCAGTTTATAGCAGTGAACTGCAACATAAAGAAGTGTTTCACTACCTTCTTGTGGCAACAGGTATAAATGCACGACTACCATACATTTGGTCCTGGGTTTGAATACAGCATATTCCCTATACTTTTACTGTTTTTCCACTTTCCACTATAGTCACTCTCACCAATAATACTTGACATGATGCAGCTGATATTAATTATATGTATGAGGGCTGAAGCACTAGTACTGTGTCAGTTATGTATTCCTTTATCTATGTACTATCACATTTATTCTCAAATATATTACTGTGGATATATTGTGTACTATATTCCTGTAAGTATATTTTTGCAATCTGGACTGCCATGGCCTTTACATTTGTCTAACTCATACACAACTGCCATTACATCCAATACGCTTGAATTTGCTTTGCTTGCTCCTGTTGAGCTCCGCTTACCATCACTCAAGCACCTTGCACAGAGATGTGCACTGCCAAGCACCATGTTTTCGGTGTGGAGTGCAACATTTTCAAACAGTGTGCTCACTCCCAGTAAAAGTGATGACTGCAACTAGTGGTAAACCATCACTCTCCATTGCTCTTGATCCATGGTAGACTTGGAAGGCATTTCTGGAGAAGGTATCAGATTTAGAGCACAGAGATGGGGTGTCCAGGAGTCCACGAATTTTATTGGACTCCTAGTTAAACACCATAGTACCAGGCTTCTGCAGGGTGAATATTCTGGCTCACAGTATAAATTTGGAAGCTTGGGATAGTTTGGCCTGGGCTGTAACCAGTGCCATCGTTATCCCGTGCACTAGTGACCAATGTAATTTATTACAATATTCAAAATTTGTTCCTGAAATCTTCTCTGTCTTCTGTCATCTTTCATTTCTCTCATTGTACTTGTTTTCTTCTTAACCATGCTACTCAAATAAGTTGATACCTCTTCTGTTTTATCTTGTAAATAATATCTTTGCTTAAATAATAATTCTTTAGTTTTCTCTTGATTCTTTTCTTAACTTCTCCATTCCATCACATAATAGTCTCTAACATTGCTTTTCAAATCCTATAAAGTATCTATACACATTCTTTTGTCATTTTTTTCACATTTTTCTTACATCTGACTGCCATTTTAAAAAATAGTTTTATATTTTGCTTTACAAGCTCATCACTTCTCGGACACATTTTTATAACACACTTTAGTTTATTTGTGATCTTTCCATAACTGCATATTTACTTTCTTTCAGTTTTCATCACACAATTTCTCATTTATTCTTTTATGCCTTTTCCCAATCTAATATACTCCCAATTTCCCTGTATCTCTATCCTTATGGCTGAATGATCTGAAAGCCTGCTACAATTCTTACTCCCTTAGCTATATTTAAAACTTGTGATATAGTCAAATAATGCATGTCAGTCTTATATATACCTTGACTATATGTCCACAAATTAATATTCCAAATTTTTAAATTGCCACATTTCTTAACATCAATTTCTCTCAAATCATAATTACAATCTCCCATTAATGTTATATTCATATTAATTACTATATAATCCAGAATTTTATGAAATAGTATCTCCCTTTCTTTACTTGTAACAAAGGCATACAATCCTATAATTCTATATACCTGATTATGCCATCTGAGATCTGTAGCTTTTAGTCTGCCCATCATTACTAGTATTCTATTCCATATTTTCACTACAAAGTATAGCTATGCCAGAACATAATTATTTTCCTTTGTTCCATATTGTAACTCCTCCCCAAAGTTTCTTTATTTGTAACTGTAAATTTTCAAAAATATTACATCTTCCAATATTATTACATCGCCATTACACTTACTACACCAATTTAGGATGTCTATCCTTCTACTTATATTTCAGATGCTATTTACATTTGCTGAAATAACTCTAAAATTGTCATTATGATCATTCTGTAGCTTGCCAGAAATTATGCAAATTTGGAATATTTCTTTCATTTGTATTTTCCATTTCCTTGTTTTTTCTCTTAGTCTTCTCCCTTTAAATTTTCTTTTTCTAGCTCTTACTCTTTTGCCAACAGAATTCATTTTACCTTTCGTTATATTTCAATGTATATCTTTCTCATCACTTATTTCAGAACCTTCTTCTATAATATCTTCTGTTTCATTTTTCTCTTTATCCTTATCTTTGTTACCATGACCTTCCTTCCTTATTTCCTCTTTATCTTTTATTGGGACTATTTCTTCATTCAGTATACTATCTTCACTGTTGTTTTCTTCACCTTCATTCTTTTTGTCTAGATTATAATCCATCTATGAATACCCTATTTTTTAAAATTTATAACACTGCAATTTTCACTTTTTTGCATCATGACCTGTTTGCCCACTTATTACAGATACTTATCAAGTGATCATCTTTCCCATAGGAAATACACATGCTTTAGATTGTACCCAATATTTTACAACAGCCCTGTTACCTTTTACATTTATCATACAATGGATATGAATATTTTTTTCTTTCTCCATTTTCAGTTCAATGTGACAGTCCTATCCACCAGTCCATAATCCTCTGTTATCAATCACTTTGCTAATGTCCATAACTTCTTTACAAAGTTTGCTTAAATATTTCTTTAAAGTGTCTTTTTCAACTTCAGTTAGAAATTGAACATATCGTTTCATTGTTGTTTCTCTGTGAAATGCTTTAACCACATACGAGTTCAATGGTTTACAATTTTTTTTTTATTTTCATACTCCCTCAGGAATCTTTCCAGAAAAAGAACCAGTCTCAAAAATAATGTTATAAAATGTTTCTTTATTAATAAGAATAAAAGTTCTTATTTCGTAAGCCTTCCCAAATGACCATTAAATTATCCCAAATGTTATACCTGTCCATCTCTTTTTCTTCCTCATTCTGAATTCTTACCTTGAATTTTCTTTGATTGTTAACATTTCCTTTTCTCTGATCATCTGTTATCACTTTCTCTGTAGAATCCTTAACAGTTTTGGCATATGATTTCTTTTTTCTGGCAGTCTTCTTTTAAAATGGCTGTTGATTCTTCCATTTGGATTATGTCCACAATTTCACCCGATGCAACATATTTTCCACTCTCTGGCTCTCTGTCCAATAACAATTCACCCAAAATATCATCTTGTAACCCTCCCAAATGGATGGTAGTAATAAAATGCCCATTGTTGTTTTGAACATTTGCTTAAACAAACAAATTTTGATGAAACAGCTCTTCAGAATCCCATACAGCCTCAAATATCACACTGGCATTTGCTTCTGTGTTATTCCCAATCTTGGATCTCCTTGAGTGCTGTTCTGTCAACAGCTATTGCATTAAGTTCAGAACAAGCAGTCTCCTAATGAGAAGGGAGAGTTCCCTGATGCCCTGACCGAATTTCCCCTTGAAACATAAATGTCACTTTGGGTCTACCCTGAAAAGAGGCTACTGGCCTACTGAGACTAACCTGGTCAACAAAGGATAAATAAAATAAAAAATCTCTTCCCAGGCCGATATATATTGTAATCCTTTGAATGAAAGCAGAATCAAAGCCAATTGTAGAAGTCAATCATCTTTTTTTTTTAATTGTGTCATCATTCTTGGTGATGGTAGAATGCTGCCCAACTTTAGGTAATAACTGCCTCAGACATATAGTTTGAGAGCTCCATCATGTCTCTCCTCATACAGTCCAGCTAGGTACATCTCAAGCCATTCAGACCCACATCTAAAATGACTTATATGTGTGCTTGTGGTCCAAGGACTTGCATGCAATGTGGTAAATTCGGATAACTGATAGGCAACTGACAGTGACCCTCTTCTTGCACAGTTTGGTGAGTCTTACATCAGTGCATCTCACTATGGAGTCACCTATGACTAGGGTATTGGACTATCTGGAGGTTTGCCATATGGATTTTTGAAGTGAATTTATGTGACTTATAATTTGCTAGGGGAGATACTGAAGCAGTCAGGCTAAAGAGGGGTAAACACATATCAATGAAATGTATCACATGTGCAGACTGCAAACTGAACATATTAGCCCCAATGATTTAAATCCCTAACCAGTGCATTAGCACAGTAGAAATAATTTTTATTACACTGCACCATCAAGTAATAAAGTCATTATCTGTTCTTTATTTCAGATCGGCATGTGTCAGTGCAGCAATGTTTGGCATATGAGCACTGATGTTCCTCTCTGTCAACTGTCATGTAATGAATGACCACAGAAAGATGGTTTGCTTTAGAAACCCTTTGCAACCATGTGTGCATTGTGTCTGTCTATTCTTTTACCAGTTTAATTCACTGAAATGGGAGTATATAACAGAGATAAAAAGAGAAAGCAAGCAGAATGCAAAGCAAAGGGTGAGCCAATAAGGAATGAGTTGGATGGGGACGGGTCAAACTCTCTAACAAATGTACACAATAATGATTGGAATATTTCATTTCTGTGGAATGGAACATAGGATAGCAAGAAAAGAGAAACACACCCAAATCTGTTTGAACCCAAGACTTTTTGACTTAATAATTTCTAAACCATAACCAGCCACAGAATCATCCAGAAGGAAGTTGTCAATATAACACATTTCAGGAGAATGGAACACAACAGCAATAAAATAGAAACACATCTGAATGCATTTGAACTCATGACATTGTCACTCAATAATCTCTGAACTAGAGAATTAGCCAGCAATATCATGGAATTATTGCTACAGTGGTTATCACTATAACACATTTCAGAGAAATGGAATACATGCTAGCAAGAAAAAATAAATGAACCTGAATACATGACTATCTCACACATAAACATGGATAAGAAAGAAATAAATAAAGAAAGAAAGAAAGAAAGATCTAGGATATAAGAAGCTGCAAAGATACTTGAAGAAAATACAGGCAAAGGCACCCAGACATGATCAATTTCACAATATAAAAAATAAGATCATAAAGGGGGAATGTAGAACAGAAGATTAATAAAGTAGAAGTTAAACAAATAGAAGTTGAAGTTATAGAATACATATGAAGTGAAGGATTTAGTGTAGAAAATCTAACACAGGTTATGTCACAGTGTAATGGAACAATGAGTCCCCAAAGTATGGAGAAACAGGTGAAGTGGGAAATATCTTCAGAAGAAATATGGACATGAGAAAGAAAAAGAGATTTAATATAATGCAATATTTATGCAAAAGAGAAAGCAAAGCTAACCAATACAAAAAAGCAACATCAAAGATATTTGAAGAGAAATACAGGCAAAGGCATCCAGATATGAAAAATTTTACAATACAAAAATAAGAAAACAAAGGGGAAAAAGTAGAAAAGAGGATTAGTAATGGAGAAGTTAAAGAAATAGAAACTGAAGTTATGGATTACCTGCTAAGTGAAGGATTTAGTGAACAAAACCCAACTCTGGTAATGTCACAGCATGATGGAAGAGTGAATCCCCAAATTAAGGAGAAAGTGATGAAATGGGAAGCATTTGCTCAGTTGCCACATGAAGATACTCTGGAGCCTTCAGTAGGAAACCAATACAAAAGTTCAGTTGGAGTTGTTCGGCAAAAGAAGGAAAAGGAAAGAATGGCAACTTTAATGCAGTCAAAGTTGTAGAGTGAGAGGCCAGTGAGTTGCCATATGAAAGAGGAATGGCTGATACAGGATGCAGGTGAAGAAAATTTGTCACATGAAGATGTTCTGGAACTTTCTGTTGAATGCTTGCAGGAAATGGAGAATAAAGAATGTGCCCTCAGTTTGGAAGAAAAAGATCTAAGGGAAGAGTTGCTTGATTTAATAGAGATGGAGAGACAAATTAAGGTCAATGAAAGAAATAGATTACAGAAAGTTAATAAGACACAGAATGTTAGAAATCTGATAAAATAAACACAGTGATCAAGACTATTAACAGAAATTCACTTGACAAAAAAGTAGGATATGTTACTGTGTAGCAAAATTAATAACAGTTAAATTCTTGTCACAAAAATACAGGGTAATAAGGGAGTGGAAGAGAAGATATCAAATGCCATCATGGAAGTATCGAAGAGAGAAAACTGTAAAGCAATTAAGACAAGAAGTGTCACTGTTATAAGAGAATAGAAGGGTACAGATCAACAAAAATACTTATTTATTTTTTATTATTTATTTATTTATTTATAATTGTTGACTGGGATTGTCCAAATGATAGATATGACAAAAGCAATGCATATTATTAGAACAGACCAGGATCTGTTGTACACTATTGCAAATAATAAACTAAAGGTATCAGCACAGGCAGATACACTTAAAAAGTATGCACACAAATATAAAGGAAAAGTAAAAATAAACAATTCATTGATGGTCTAAAAAGTTTTATAAAGAATTGGGAAACAAAGCAAAATTAATAGAAACTCACACACACGTACACACACACACACGCACACACGCATGCACGCACACCCACACACACACACACACACACACACACACACACACACACACACACACACACACACACACACAAAGAAGAACAAGACACATCTTAGAGAAATATCACTGAGGATCCTGTGGACCATAACAAAGATGATGAATAGATAGAAGTAAAAGAAACAGTAAGAAGTTCAAATGTACAGTATATGAAATTGTATGAAATAACAGCCAGAGAAACTGAAACAAAACTAAGAAAAGTTCCTAAATGGAAAGCCCCTGTATCTAACTTCTGGCTAAAAGAATTAACATCTTTACACAGAGATTTAACCCAAAGCAAGAATAACTTATATGCACACCCCAAACACACACCAACCTGGCTAACAAGAGGAAAAAATGATACTCCTCCTTAACAGTGAACCTGCAAGCTATCCTAAAAACAATATACCAATAACTTGGCTTCTGACAATGTATAAACCATATACTGGAATTGATGCTGATAGAGTTTATAGCCATGTAGAAGAATCCTCAATCATGGCAATAGAACAAAAGGGTAACAAAAGAAAGTCATGTGGAACAAAGGATCATTTCTTGTTGAATAAAGTCACAATGGAGAATTGTAAAAATGGGTAGAATCTTCGTATGGTATGAATAGATTACAAAAAAGCATTCAACACTATCCCATAGTCATGGATAAAGGAGTGCCTACAGATGTATAAGATACATCCCACATTGATTGATTACATTAAAGTGATCATGAAACAGTGGAAAACCACTTTATGTCTAAGCCATGATAAAGGATAAATTATTATCCCAGGGATAAAAATTCAAAGGGAGATATTCCAGGATGACTCTTTGTCATCATTGCTGTTTTGTCTTGCCCTTAATGAATTAACCTGTCTACCTAATAGATTAGGTCATGGTTATAATCTGGCTGCCAGACAACAGCAAAATGTAAAGACTTCTCATCTTCCTTTTGTGGATGATTTAAGATTGTATAGTTCATCACATGAGAAGCTAAAAGCACAACTAGGGGTGGTCAAACTTTCTCAGATGATATAAGAATGTCATTAGGTTCTGATAAATCTGCAAAAGCAACATTTAAAGCAGGAAAGCTGAGGTACCAAGAAAATATCAGTCTGGGACAGGAATGTGATATAAAGGAACTTAAGCAGGAAAGAGTATATAACTATCTGGGAAGTGACAAAGGCTCAACATTAAAACATGAACAAATGTGAACAAATCTCAGTAAAGAATATTTTAGAAGACTGAAATTAATACAAAAAACAGCCCTGACATCTAGGAACAAAGTCTAAGCTATAAACCAATTTGCTCTTCCTGTTCTAACTTACAGTTTTGAGGTGATTGCCTGGCCTCAAAAAGTAATGGATCAGTTGGATAGGAAAACAAGAAAAATGCTTCACACTCATCAAATGTTATATAAAAGTCAGTGTATGCCAAGTTTATATACCCCTCATTCTGAAGGAGTTATAGGCCTCCTCAAAACTGATTGCATGCATAGATCTGCATTTGTAGGAATGCATATATATCTGTTCACCTCATCACATCCAAACATACTGAAAGATTTGAAACATGAAGTGAACATGAAGTGAACAAATCTAAGAGGACTTCCCAGTTTAGTTTAGCAGAAGCATATTGGTGAAGCAGGAATGGAAACCAAACCAGAAGCAGACAAAAATCAGTCAGCAACTGAATGTGCCAAAAAACAAAAGAAAGACGAAAAAGGGGAAGAATAAAATGAGTAGGCAAGAAATGTGGAAAAGGCAAAAATGTAGTTGCAAGTTCAGAAAACTCCTGGAACAAACTCATGTTGATCAGCATTTGATGCAGGAATGGTTAAGGAGAGGTGAATTTAAATCAAAGGCCTTTCTAAGGCTTTTGACGCTGTCTCACACACTCTGCTACTTAGTAAACTTGTAGACCTAAACTGTGCCCCTGATACAGTTGCATGATTCTCTAGCTATCTCTCTGATAGGCTGCAGTCAGTACGATGGGACTCAACACTATGTACCCCTCTCTCAGTAAGAACTGGTGTTCCGCAAGGTTCCATTCTTGGATCTCTACTCTTTAATATCGTCACCAATTCACTCCACTCCTCTTATCCTCAATCTAACATTGTCCAATATGCAGATGACTCTACAGTTATAACTATTGCTAATTCTCCCTTAGAACTCCTAACAAATACCTAGACATCTTTCAACTCAGTACAGACATGGCTCACTAATAATCAGCTCATCCTCAACCTAAGAAAACAAAATTACTACTCTTTCTACCTAAATCTGAAAATCACATTAAACTTTCCTTCTCCATAAGGTCCCTAAACAATACTCCTGTAGAAGTCGAAACTAGCATAAAACTCCTTGGCATTACCATTGACGACCAACTAAAATTCGATCTTCACATTAACAATTGTATCAATAAAAAACACCAAAAGCTAGGACTACTGTACAGGAACAACAAATTCCTAACTACTGAAGCTAGGATTTCTCTTACCCATACCTACCTTCTACCATGCTTAAGCTATTGTTCCCAAATACTCACAAATCGGAACTCCTCCCTACTTACCAAATTAGAATCAACCTACCACAAAATAACTAGACTTGCAGCTCAACAAATATATAAATCTCACCACTATCTCTCCCTAAAATACCTGAACTGGCCCAAGCTGCCTCACCTGTTCCTACAATCTCAACTCTAAATCATACACTCCATGCTATATCAGCCTGATTTCTGCCCAAGTCTTTCACTACTCCCCTACCTTCTCCGAAGCTCAACCCAAGACCTACTAAAAATCCATAATTCCAAATCCAACACAGGGTGCAACTTGTATAGCTATCATCCCTCTATTGCATGGAACAAACTCCCAGTAGAAATAAGGCCCCTGACTCACCCCAAACAATTTAAGCTAGCAACCAAAGACCACTTTAAAAAACACTGGTCCTGCCATTATACTCACCCTCCCTGATTATTACCTACCTTTATAGTACAGTCAAACTAACTTACTAAAACCTACTATTAACTACTTCATTCTATGCTTCCTATGCAACCTCCAAAGCTTCTTCTATACTCGGCTCCCTGAAATTCTTATGTAACCTTTTAAGTTTCTGCTACTCTGCATACAAAACCTTATATTTAATCAACTCTCTTTTTAAACCAAAACATACAACTTATTCCACTTTTCTTAAAATTCTCCTTTTTGTTTATGTTATTGTTTTATCTGTCAACAATATACATGTATGTAGCTTACATATTTTAACTACCAACATTCTTTATTGCTATTTTTATTGAAATGTATCTGTATTGAAGTCTCTGATGTCTTGATGATCATGTTTGATGTATTGATGTCTTTGTATTCTAAAGACATGCTTCTGGAGCATTTCTCCCCGGGCCTCCGCTGAAAACAGGATCTGTGGAACCTAGTCGGACATTCCCGGTCAACAAATGTAAAATAAAATAAAATAATAAAAAATAAATTACTATTTTTATTGCATTGTATATCCCATAGTCATGGATAAAGGAGTGCCTACAGATGTATAAGATACATCCCACATTGATTGATTACATTAAAGTGATCATGAAACAGTGGAAAACCACTTTATGTCTAAGCCATGATAAAGGATAAATTATTATCCCAGGGATAAAAATTCAAAGGGAGATATTCCAGGATGACTCTTTGTCATCATTGCTGTTTTAATCTTGCCCTTAATGAATTAACCTGTCTACCTAATAGATTAGGTCATGGTTATAATCTGGCTGCCAGACAACAGCAAAATGTAAAGACTTCTCATCTTCCTTTTGTGGATGATTTAAGATTGTATAGTTCATCACATGAGAAGCTAAAAGCACAACTAGGGGTGGTCAAACTTTCTCAGATGATATAAGAATGTCATTAGGTTCTGATAAATCTGCAAAAGCAACATTTAAAGCAGGAAAGCTGAGGTACCAAGAAAATATCAGTCTGGGACAGGAATGTGATATAAAGGAACTTAAGCAGGAAAGAGTATATAACTATCTGGGAAGTGACAAAGGCTCAACATTAAAACATGAACAAATGTGAACAAATCTCAGTAAAGAATATTTTAGAAGACTGAAATTAATACAAAAAACAGCCCTGACATCTAGGAACAAAGTCTAAGCTATAAACCAATTTGCTCTTCCTGTTCTAACTTACAGTTTTGAGGTGATTGCCTGGCCTCAAAAAGTAATGGATCAGTTGGATAGGAAAACAAGAAAAATGCTTCACACTCATCAAATGTTATATAAAAGTCAGTGTATGCCAAGTTTATATACCCCTCATTCTGAAGGAGTTATAGGCCTCCTCAAAACTGATTGCATGCATAGATCTGCATTTGTAGGAATGCATATATATCTGTTCACCTCATCACATCCAAACATACTGAAAGATTTGAAACATGAAGTGAACATGAAGTGAACAAATCTAAGAGGACTTCCCAGTTTAGTTTAGCAGAAGCATATTGGTGAAGCAGGAATGGAAACCAAACCAGAAGCAGACAAAAATCAGTCAGCAACTGAATGTGCCAAAAAACAAAAGAAAGACGAAAAAGGGGAAGAATAAAATGAGTAGGCAAGAAATGTGGAAAAGGCAAAAATGTAGTTGCAAGTTCAGAAAACTCCTGGAACAAACTCATGTTGATCAGCATTTGATGCAGGAATGGTTAAGGAGAGGTGAATTTAAATCAAAGGCCTTTCTAAGGCTTTTGACGCTGTCTCACACACTCTGCTACTTAGTAAACTTGTAGACCTAAACTGTGCCCCTGATACAGTTGCATGATTCTCTAGCTATCTCTCTGATAGGCTGCAGTCAGTACGATGGGACTCAACACTATGTACCCCTCTCTCAGTAAGAACTGGTGTTCCAAGGTTCCATTCTTGGATCTCTACTCTTTAATATCGTCACCAATTCACTCCACTCCTCTTATCCTCAATCTAACATTGTCCAATATGCAGATGACTCTACAGTTATAACTATTGCTAATTCTCCCTTAGAACTCCTAACAAATACCTAGACATCTTTCAACTCAGTACAGACATGGCTCACTAATAATCAGCTCATCCTCAACCTAAGAAAACAAAATTACTACTCTTTCTACCTAAATCTGAAAATCACATTAAACTTTCCTTCTCCATAAGGTCCCTAAACAATACTCCTGTAGAAGTCGAAACTAGCATAAAACTCCTTGGCATTACCATTGACGACCAACTAAAATTCGATCTTCACATTAACAATTGTATCAATAAAAAACACCAAAAGCTAGGACTACTGTACAGGAACAACAAATTCCTAACTACTGAAGCTAGGATTTCTCTTACCCATACCTACCTTCTACCATGCTTAAGCTATTGTTCCCAAATACTCACAAATCGGAACTCCTCCCTACTTACCAAATTAGAATCAACCTACCACAAAATAACTAGACTTGCAGCTCAACAAATATATAAATCTCACCACTATCTCTCCCTAAAATACCTGAACTGGCCCAAGCTGCCTCACCTGTTCCTACAATCTCAACTCTAAATCATACACTCCATGCTATATCAGCCTGATTTCTGCCCAAGTCTTTCACTACTCCCCTACCTTCTCCGAAGCTCAACCCAAGACCTACTAAAAATCCATAATTCCAAATCCAACACAGGGTGCAACTTGTATAGCTATCATCCCTCTATTGCATGGAACAAACTCCCAGTAGAAATAAGGCCCCTGACTCACCCCAAACAATTTAAGCTAGCAACCAAAGACCACTTTAAAAAACACTGGTCCTGCCATTATACTCACCCTCCCTGATTATTACCTACCTTTATAGTACAGTCAAACTAACTTACTAAAACCTACTATTAACTACTTCATTCTATGCTTCCTATGCAACCTCCAAAGCTTCTTCTATACTCGGCTCCCTGAAATTCTTATGTAACCTTTTAAGTTTCTGCTACTCTGCATACAAAACCTTATATTTAATCAACTCTCTTTTTAAACCAAAACATACAACTTATTCCACTTTTCTTAAAATTCTCCTTTTTGTTTATGTTATTGTTTTATCTGTCAACAATATACATGTATGTAGCTTACATATTTTAACTACCAACATTCTTTATTGCTATTTTTATTGAAATGTATCTGTATTGAAGTCTCTGATGTCTTGATGATCATGTTTGATGTATTGATGTCTTTGTATTCTAAAGACATGCTTCTGGAGCATTTCTCCCCGGGCCTCCGCTGAAAACAGGATCTGTGGAACCTAGTCGGACATTCCCGGTCAACAAATGTAAAATAAAATAAAATAATAAAAAAATAAATTACTATTTTTATTGCATTGTATATCTTTGGAGATTTTCTCCCCGGGCCTTTCCCTAAAAAAGGGCAATAGCTCAGCTGGACATTTCCAGTCAACAAATGTAAAATGAATAAATAAATAAATAAATAAAATAAAATATGAAAGATTAATATTAGAATCCCAGGATAGTAGAGTAAGTACACACTGGTTTACAAAGTCCATTGTGCATGTATGATAAACAGACAAATGCAGATTCCATAAAACAGAACTGGAAACAGTCGCACATCATGTTGTTGGGTGTGATACACTAATGGCAGAGGGCTTGTATACCAAAAAGCATAATAATGTGACAAGACTGTTGCACTAGGGATTGTGCAAACATTACAATATTAGAGTAGTTGGGAAGCATTGGAAACATAAGCCACAAAGCATTATAGAGAATAATGAAGTCTATATCACATGGGATCTTACATTAAGTTCAAAAAATAGATGCAAGAAAACCAGATGTAGTAGTCCATGAAAAGAAGACAAAGGTAGCAATGATCATTGACATTGTGACACACAGTGATTACAATGTCTTACATACTCAGAGACATAAAGTCACAAAATACCAGGATTTGTAGGCAGAAGCGAGGGCAATCTGGAGGAAGGCTACTCAGACAGTTCCAATAGTAGCAGGAGCAATGGGTCTCATAAAAAAGAATTTACAGTCATATTTAGATATGCTACTGATACATGTAACTCAGTATTAATTGCAGAAGCAGTCAATTCTGACCACATTGTGGATGCTAACTACCGAAAACCACCGCAAATTCAAAAGCCAAGAACTCGACTCAGGCCAGTCCAAAACATAAAAAACATGAAAAACAACACATTTTATTAAGCCACTGTAAAAGCTTTTCATTAGTACCTTGCACTAACTTCTTCAGACAAGCAAACATTCATACCATTACAAGTGAGTTTAAATACCAGCATTGAAACACGTAGACAACTTAGGCTTAGACAACTTGTAAGAGCAGCTAGGATGGTGTCAATGGATAGTGATTTTTTAGAAGAATGTGATTTCATAGCCAATTTATTTCTGGATCGAGGTTATCCAGAAATCTTGATTGATGAGTTGTGTTTTGAAGTTAAGACCAAGAGAGCTAATGGCATTTTTTCTTCTATCTTGAGTCATGTTGTTTCTGAATTGAGTCATTCACCATCACTTGTATGCCCTGATTTTCAGGGAAACATGTCCAGGTCCAGTTTTATTTTAACTTTTAATACAGATGCTAATGACATAGTTACTATAATTAAGAGGAACTGGCGATTACTATCCCCTGAGTTACTTGGAGGTCCAATTTTTGATAAAGCCCCATTGATAACATACAGAAGGGGCCCTAACATCAAAAATATTCTGGAATCTACGTGAAATTCAGTAACACCAAGATCAGGGATGTATAAATGTAATATGTGCAAGTATTGCAGATTTGTCCAGGCAGGTACAGCCTTTACGGTTAAGAACAGGAAATTCCTCATCAGGGGACGTTTCACTTGTTCCAGTACCCAAGTGGTATACCTTGCTCAATGTTCATCATGCCCCAGTTTTTACATTGACAAGACTGAGAGGAAACTCCAGGAAAGAATGTATGAGCAGTTGTATGCCATAAGAAGAATGAAAATGGACAATGCTTTGGCTATGCACATTCAGAACAACCCAAACCATGAGTTTACATTTATGGTTATAGATCAACTATATAATACCAATTCTTATGGACCTGAGACATATAGATTAGAATGTAAAGAGCTTCTTTGGCAATTAAGATTGGAAGCATACCACCCCCCTGGTCTTAACAGCTCGTTATCCATTAGTTGTTTTTTAAAACTTAAAAGTTTGAAGAGGTGACGAGCTATTTATTCTCACAATTTTTTTTAAAATGAGAGTAAAAAAATGAAAAATGAGAGTCGACAAATTAATGGTTTTATAACTCTTTATTAGTCGACAGTGGTGGAGGGTTAATAGTTATCAGTTATTGTTATGATTATACATCATGATCATTATTTTACAATATATATTATTGAGTCATATTTTATTATTTAGTAATTTTAGGTCTAGATACGCTAATTTTTAGACCTGTTTTATTTAATGATAGTATTAAACCTATATTATGATATATTATATGTTATGTTATATTATATTATATGTTACATGTCATATTTTATATTTCTATATTTTCATTATTTTTATTATTTAGTGAGATATGATTAATATTATATTATTTTTCTTGGGTAGCTGTTCTAGTTATTTAGATGCTTAGGACAGTATGCATTAATTATTATATTTATCATATTCATCATATTAGTTATTTTACTTGAAAGTAGGCAAGATACAATGTATGCACAGGTAATTTTTGATTAGGAAGTGTCGCGCTACCATTATTAGTATTTATGCTGTAGGTTGAACATCATTATTTTTATGTTGTTTTATATATTTTACATATTTATCTACTTTATAAAGTTTAATAATCAAAATATTTGTTTTTTTTTCTTTCAGTTTCAAAGCCTGTTATTATTACAGTCTCGGTGTATGAATTTTTTATTATGTTAATAGAGAATTGCAAATGCACCTTAGTTAGCTGTGATCTTACCCTTTAAGGAGCTAAAGGGAGAGCAAGGGGTGTGGTTAAGTGTTTCAATGCTGGTATTTAAACTCACTTGTAATGGTGTGAATGTTTTGCTTGTCTGAAGAAGTTAGTGCAAGGTACTAACGAAAAGCTTTTACAGTGGCTTAATAAAATTTGTTGTTTTTCATGTTTTTTACATTTTGGACTGGCCTGAGTCGAGTTCTTGGCTTTTGAATTTGTGGTGGTTTTCGCTAGTTTGTTTTTCCGGTCTTGAAAGTTTATCACATTGTGGATGCTGCAGAGAGGACTTTTGACTAGCATCAATGATTGAAACAATACCAATTTCAAGAACTTAAATCATACTTTGACTTAAGAATGGGGTCTATTGCTGTCATGGTATAAGAAACTCAAAAGACCTGAAGAAATTAAAAAGAGGAAGTCTGCTGAAGAAATGAAAAAGAGGAAGTCTGCATAAGTACACTTATAACACTGCATGCTCATAATGCTACTCATATGCTGATACTAACCAGAGATTTAGCTTGCTAGTAATAGCAATACCCTGAGCTGGTATATGTCCAGAAAAAAAAGTTCTTTCACATACAAAGCACTACAGTACTTCAATTTAGCAAAAAATATATATATATATATATATATATATATATATATATATATATATATATATATATATATATATATATATATATATATATATATATATATATATATATATATATACATATATATATATATATATATGTATATATATATATATATATATATATATATATATATATATATATATATATACATATATATATATATATATATATATATATATATATATATATATATATATGAATGGGATCACTACGGATTACCAAATGCTCAAAATCCCAACTCATAAAACACAGAGACCACATGCCTGAAACCCCACAATACTGAATATGTAAAACTCTGAAATTCAAACAACACACACACTTTCCCCCACAACCAAACAATGCATCCTACACTAGACATAAGCAGGGGGGCAAGCCCCCCTGCACCCCCCTTGTGAGGGGCTGTGTCCCCCACACCCCCTACTTTATTATTCTAACTCCGAGATCACACAGACATGCAAGGCAAACTCACACCCACACATTACAGTCCCTCACACACACACACACACACCACAGTCACAACACACACTTACACACACTACACCCCTCACAAACACACTTACACACACATACTTACCTGAACTGCAACACCAGAAGCGCTAATGCAAAATCCCTTAACATCAGGATTTTGCATTTCGCGCTTCAGGTCTTTCGGTAATGCGGGGTTTCGGTCATCTGGTCTTGGTATATTCAGCATCGGGATTTTGAGCGTTTGGTAATCCGTAGTGATCCTATATATATATATATATATATATATATATATATTTCCACTTTTAAACTGTAGCAAGCAGTTGTTGAAGTTTATACTACACATGGCATTCTACTGTACTCAGCTTTTACAGCAAATGCAGTATAGGCATATGTTGGTATCATTCTGCAGTACACTAAACACTGAAAGTGTGATGAGAGACTTAGGGACAAAGGTGGACAGTGGTCACACCTTCGATAACCACATTGCCACAACAGTCAGGAAATATTTCTATGTGACACACCTCATCACTACTTCTTATTTAGACTCCTAGGATTGAGCAGTAACACTTTTAGATTTTATAAATACACATGTATAATGTCTGTATGAGTTTATACTGGTTTATCTAAAACACTTTTCATTTAATTTTAAATATTCTAAACATTCAGGCAATATACATTTAATCTAAAGCACAGTTAGTCAAATCATTATATATATCAAAAATTTCATATACAGCAAATGCTTCTCCAAAACTTATATAATTTAATTTCTATGGATAAAAAACACACCAGAAGTAATTTTCTATAGCCTTAAACACTTTTCTATCAAATATGACTTGGTCATTTGTGCTTTAGATCAATTGTCATACTTTTTATGTAGATAAATTGTGATAATTTAGTGGCTAACTGCCTTTGGAAGCCATTTCAAGACTAGCCAATTAACCCATGGCAGAATCAAACACTGCACTTCATGCTTGTAAGGTAAATTTATTAACCAGTATACTCATACATACACACACACACACACACACACACACACACACACACACACACACACACACACACACCTCATGCTTGTGCCATGAACTGTCAAAAACAATTAATCAAGCCACAATTATTCCTTTATTTATTTATTGTTAGCTGTTGTTCAATTAATAGCATTGCAATTAAATGATTTACATTCATATATGCATACTATCGATGCAAAGGTTTCACACACATTTGTCTGACAGTCAGAAGTACAAATATTAGAGAGGGAATAAGATTGTTATATACTAACTCCAATACTGTAATAATTCAGAGAATCTTCCTCATTTTGAGCTACAGCTACCAGAGTTAGTACACATAATGAGTAGGAGGTGTGTGCATATATTATTAAAATTGTTGCAGTGAGTTTTAAGCTCATACACTAAATAATATACTGTGTATGTGTGTGTGTGTATGTGTGTGTGTGTGTATGTGTGTGTGTGTGTGTGTGTGTGTATGTGTGTGCTCATGCGTGTGTGTATGTATGTGTATATATATATATATATATATATATATATATATATATATATATATATATATATATATATATGTAAGCAATGAATGGTTATCTACTATAGTAAGACAGTCTTTTTTATCACAAAGCTTATATCTAAAATAATAGCATCCAGATCCAAGGATGTAATCATTCCACTGCACTTGACTGTCTTTAGAACAGTCAGTGCGTATAGTACCCCTTTTGGTATATACCAGATAAACACTTATTACAACTATAAAGACTGCAAAAAATGTAAGGGCCTAAATCATAATAACTATGTAGACTTTTTGAAATCCTTTTCCCTATTGTTGATATCAGACAGGGTGCTAAGAGGTGACCTTTGCCTTGCATACAGCACCTCAACAGACCCTATACTTTCTGATCCATTACATATTTACAAGTCCAGTGGTAGTGTGTAAACCCAATTAATGGATTTCAATCTCTTTTTACAATGTAAATGGGACATATTGGGGGATAGTTATATTTCAAAGAAAATACCTCCTCTATGAAACCATATTGGCTACACAAAAAGCAAAGTACTTCTCTTATAGTATTCAAAGGTAATCTGAATGAACGGATGGGAAAAACAAACTGAACCCCCAGCTTAGCACCCCATTGTCCCTCATAGATAGGGACAAGAATAACTGCCCCAACATACACTCACTCTGCACACTTCTGGGTTACCCTAAAGAGGTGAAGTTAGGCTAAAAAAAAAAAACAAAAAAATATTTCATTTCAGGATACCAGCAAGATTACAAAACATCTTTGATAGTGCCTGAATGAGAATCTCTTTCAGGCAGCTTAATGCTTCTCCAATGGGAGGCTTTATGACTGACAAGTATTGGGACAGAATAATGGAAAATTATGTGGGTGCTGTGATTTTAAAACAGGCTGAGAGTTAGGATGTAGGATATATCAAAAAGCTATAATAAAGTACAATGACCGATAATGTGTAATTGCAAATGCAGTCAGGAGCTTTGCTGTGTCTTATCAGACAGAAAGAAGCAAAAAGTGTTTCAGTAGTTGAAAATAAAATGACAGAGAATTATAAAAGGTTATTGGCTAATCTTGATCAACAAAATAACTTTCTGAACAAGTTGGAGCACTAAAACAAAAAAGTAAACTTAGGAGTTCTAAGCAAAGAGATAAAACATGTATAATGAACAAGTGACTCAGCAGAAATAGAGAACTGATGGAACCATGTCTAAATGTCAATAGAGTTTGGGCTGTCTGTTGAAAAAAGACTGGACAATTAAAGGAAAGCAGTAGAAGTTGTGTTTGCTAAAATGAAACTTTACAGAAGTAGCCTGAAAGACTACACAAAGATCCAGCTATGTGAGGCCAAAAGGAAAGGAAGCAGGATTTTTTCCCAAATACATGGAAGACGATGGAGAATGGGAAAATTGTGAACAGAATTGCAGAACATCAAAGGGAACTAGCATTTGAATCTGAAAGACAAAAGAAGAATTTGGTTCAGACTTAAGCTCACATTGGAAGTTTGCCAAGTAAGAAAGATGCATTACAACATTTGTAAACTGCTGGATGTTATTTCTTGACTTAAAAACAAAGTGTCAGAATTTGTAAACTTAGAGTACAGGAATGAAGTTAAATTCTGTACCCAAAAGCTTGTTTATATTAGTAAGCTAAGTGCACTAAGTCAACACCTGCACGATCTCAAAGAACGATGAAAGAGGAATGGCAGCCATATTCACATGTTGTGAAAAGAGAAAGAAATTGACTTAAAGACAGTGGTTGTGCAAACACAGCCCTTAAAGTGCATTTAGTACTAGTCACACTGTGGTGACAGACCTGCAAAAGGAAAATGTTCCAGTGCAAGGAAAAGGCTGTCACTAAATTTTGAATTTGGAAGATACAACTATATACAATACTCATGGCTTGAAAGGCATACAGACAGCTAAACAGAATTATATGACAGTATATACTAGTGAAGCTAGTATTACTGTAGAAAAACAGGTGTAGAAACTGAAGTTCCAGAGAGTTGCAGAAAGAGACTTAAAAATGTAACAGCTAAGTAAAACTTGTAGTAGCCATCATGCCTCAGATGTACTACATTCTGAACATGGTTCACTTGTGCAGTCTAAACTAAACGGCTCAACACCTGTATTTAACATAATGTCTTCTCAGTAAGACCAGCATCTGTCAAAGTCCAAACACTTAAAAAGGGGAAAATAGAACAAGAACACAGAAAGGATAATTTGTTTACATTTGCAAGAAAGTGAGACATTTATTTTTGTTCAAGAAACTAAGTCAGAGGGTAAAAAAACACTGATAACTGATGTACAGCTTAATGAGGAAAAGGGCCCTGGTATAGAACTATCTGATGATGTAGAAAATGAGCTTCTATATACCAATGTGGAAAAAACAGCCAAGCCTAGAACAGGAAGTCTTATGGTGTAGTGAAGAGCAAGCCAAACAAAATTTTAAATTAGAAAATGGCTATGCAAATCTCAGTTCAGTTTTGGAGAATGGAAAAAAAAACTGTAGGGAATTTGAGAATTGCTTTCATCCAAGAATGTCTCAAAAACTTCTACTGTCCATGACCTAGCGAATAGTCATGCAGTGGAAAATGACAGGACAGTGAAGGCTTGTTACAGAGTGATTGTGACGTTGGGCATCGTATCAAGGATTGTAGTGAAATTTCAAAGCATTCTTTGATGAACAAATGTGTTAAGGAGCAGTCACAGCAGATGAATAGTTCCAAAATCCAGATGTGTAGGCCTAAGGATGACCTGCATCAAGCAAAGTTTTGGCATACAGAGGCAATGGTGTTTATTCAGTGCATAGAGTGATTAGCCCATACCAGTCTCATGTTAACTGGATGGAAAATGAATTTCTGTCAAAGACCCAGTCAGTGAATGTATTACTCAGACAGTATCACTGTATGTAAACTTTACCTAAGCTCATAATGACAGTTTTCTGTTGTACCATATACTGGGAAAAATACAATAAAAAAAACCTCTGTTTTGGTCTGTGTTGTGAAATTAATAAAAGGGTACTGTTTTTATACATTTATTTTTCTATGATTAATTTCAGTGAGAAGCAAATATTATTCTAAGCTCTTCTTTTTAAGTGATTTCTGCAACTGTCCTGAATCAATCTGCTTCTAAATACTTTATGGCATTATTTAGGTTATACATAATAGCAAACACTTAAACAGCACTTTCTTAGTAAAAGTAGTATTTTCACAAAGAAAATCTATTACAAAAATTATTTTTACAAAAATTGTATTTTCATATCTTTTTATCAGCTTTCTAATATTTACTTTTATTCCAATGTAAACCCAATATATATATATATATATATATATATATATATATATATATATATATATATATATATATATATTATGTATGTCTGTGCATCTGTATAAGTTTAAATACAATAAATGTGTGTTTATATATTGGTGTATGAATTAAAAGAAAATTTCTAAAAATAACTGGTCTAAACTCACTTTGTTTATGCCGGCATGTGGGGTACCCATCCTCCTAACCACCTAAATTATACAGTATGTAACAACTCCAGTTGCATTACAATAGGAGAAAGGGAAAAACACTGAAATTGCATGGCATACTTATATCAGTGATAAAAAAAATCATAAACTTTCCTTGTTATCAGAGTTATAACTGCTAAAATGTACTGAAGAATATCATTAGATTAGTTATGATTAGATCGCTTTTTTAACATCATGTGATTAGATAAAATGATAGTTAAACCACTACCCTAGGCTCAGAGTTGGGCCTACTTTTGTTTGGCATCTAATTCTCAAAAATCAAGGCTAATGTTAAAGGCCTTTGGCTTAACAGGTTTACAGATGACGGTAAATTGGGAGCTATTATATACTCCCCCCGAGGCACAAGCATCTTGCAAGTAGCTTTAATACAGACAAATGACTGGTGCCAAAGCCATTATCTAAAACTCAGTGCCAAAAAAATGCATTATAATGCCCTTTGGGAAATTGTCAACCTAAGTTAATTAATCCATTTATAAAATGACACTAAGAGTCAACACTATGGTAAGGTATCTGGGAACATATGTAGACGGCAATCTGGCCTTTGACCAACATGTAGCTAAAGTAAAAAGACAATCTTTCTATGTTGCTCAATTTCTAGGTAAGGATATGACTTTCAGATCCAAGGAAGTTGTAGTACCACTCTACTCAGCCCTTATCAGACCTGTCATTGATACAATGCTCCCTTTGGCATGTATCTAACTAGACACTTGCAACAGTTGGAACACCTAGAAAGGTTTCTCACCAGAATTCTGGGCATTAATACTCTGTCCTAAACTGATTGCCTAAAGGCTAAATCTCTGTATGCAGTCTCCTATGGGCTGCTGAGAGGGGATTTTTGCCTGGCTTGCAGGGCTTCCTCAGACCCAACCCTGATGCATCTGTTGCACATGCACAAAAAAAAAACAGCACCAAAAACACTAGATCCAGGGATCTTAACTTTGCTTGTGACATAAACAAAACATGCTGGAGAGACAGATATGTGTCCCAAAGGCTCCCTGCACTATGGAATAGACTTACTATCCATGAAAAACATAGTTCATCTCTGCCCTTATTTAAAAGAAACCTTGAGAACTGGATAGAAAATCAAATATATACCCATTTTCTGGTGCCTATATCCCTTATGGACAGAGGCTATCAATAAGAACTGTACAATACTAATTAACTCTGTCCCAAAATCTTTAGCTACCTGCCTAACACACTTCTTTGTATGATACTTGGGACACAAATGGTTTGGGGTGCACAGCTAGGCTTGTAAGATTCCTAGTGGCCATTAACCTAGTAACAACCTATGATCCCATGAACTCAAACATATGACACCCATATGTGGATATATCAGTTTATAGATGCATAGCTGCCCTTGAGGGTCATTTCAAGCCCAGATAATTTACCTTTCAAATGTTAAAATTAACTCTGTGTCTTGTTTCTGTGAGGTAAACACTTAATCACTATGCCAACCCCTAGCTACTAAATATATATGTGGATATATGTGTGCGTGTGTGTGTGTGTGTGTGTGTGTGTGTGTGTGTGTGTGTGTGTGTGTGTGTGTGTATGTGTGTGTGTGTGTGTGTGTGTGTGTGTGTTGTGTGTGTGTGTGTGTGTGTGTGTGTGTGTGTGTGTTTCCGTCATTTGTTTGAACATCCATTTGGTGCAATGAGTGTCAGGGGTGGTGCATAATAACAAAGGTATTGATAACTCAATGGCCAAAATGTCGAGGGAATGTTTCGTCGAGATTAGTGGTATGGGATGGGGTGAGAGGGTTTGTGCTTGCGTCTGTGTGAAGTCAGAGTTATGGTTAGGGATAGGTGAGGGGGATAGATTTTGTATGTCTGTGTATAAGTGTGTATATTTTAGGGTTAGGGTCAGATTTAGGTAAGGGGAAAGATGTAGTATTGTTAGTCTGTGACTGTGCATGTTTGTGTGTCTAAACATGTTGGTTTTTATAAAGGTAAGGTGTACAGGTAAGGTCGAGGAAAGGGGCAACATTAGCAACATTAGAGTTCTGGGTTAGGGTTAGCATCCATTATTAAGCTGGGCAGGGAGATCCATAATATATATGTATACATATATATATATATATATATATATATATATATATATATATATATATATATGTATATAGGTTCATAGGATCATAGGATCATAGGTAGGAACTAGGCTATCGGCCCTAGGGCCCATACAAGCCTAGCCAAAAAAATGTACCCTGGCTTTCGCCACCCAAGAAAATTATTTTCCTGTGCCTCTGTCGAGCAGAGCCACAGAAGTGATCCCCGGGGTGAATTTCCCATTTCCCATCCAATCATCAAGATTTTTCTTGAAGAGTGCTAATGAGGAGCTCTGTTTGACATAAATAGGTAGTCTGTTCCAGAGTATGGGAAGTCTCTGGGACAGGAATCTATCCCTCCAGCATGTTCTGTCTATTGTGGTGACAAGGTTTAGGTCCCTAGAGCATGTAGCTCGGAGGGATTGGGATTTCTTTAAGTGGAGCATGTTCAATAGCTCTGGGTTTGACATAGCTTTGTAAGTTAGGCAGAGATTGCCCCTTTGTAGGCGACATGTGATGGAGTAAAGCTGTAGTTTTTTGAGACAGTCTGCATAGGGCATCTGTTTGAGGCCAGTAATCCTCTTTGTGAGGTATTTCTGTGGTCTTTCCAGTTGCTGTAGATGTCTTGTGAGGTACATACCAAAAGGGGCATTGTACTCTATAATGGGTCTAATGAGTGATGAGTAGAGGGGAACAATGACCTCTTTTTTTCTGGATGAGAATCCTTTTGTGATGAGATGAGCCACTTAGAAGGATTTCCTGACCACTGCGGCGATGTGATTACCAAAGAAGAGACTACTGTCCACCTGTGTCCCAAGGTCTCTTATCACATTTTCGGCATTAAGTAGACTACCAGCTATGTGGTAGTTCATGGATACAGAGTTTTTACCAAAGGAGATGACAATACACTTTTTGGCATTGAGCTTCAGGCCATGGCTTTGACACCAGGTATCTGTCTCAGTGAGGCCCTTTTGTAGTTTGTCCACATCATTAGGAGTTTTGATTATGGCTCCTAGTTTGCAGTCATCTGCAAACTTTGTTAGCCAAAGACCTTCTGTGTTGGCCTGCACTTCAGAGAAGTAGATACCAAACAGGAGAGGACCCAGGACTGAACCATGTAGTACTCCACTTGTCACTGGTCTGATGTCGGATTTGGAATCCACTACTTTCACAGTGTGGGTTCTGTCCATGAGCCAGTTGGCAACCCATCGTATGATACAGGGATTTATACCTAGTTTAGTGAGCTTATCTATAATTCCAGAGTGGGGGATGGTGTCGAAGGCCTTGGCGAGATCTAGATAAGCTGTGTGAACCATTTTACCCTCATCTATGTCTTTGGTGACTGCTTCAAAGAAATCAATCAGGTTTAGGAGACATGATCTGCCTTTTACAAATCCAAACTGGGTAGGGTCCAGAGTTTGGAGATTACCAATGTCTTTGTTTATGAGTTCCACGATGATACGTTCCATGGCCTTGCAGACCAGGCTCATCAGGCTAATGGGTGGTAGTTCCCGGGGTCCATCGTGGCTCCCCATTTGTGGAGTGGGATAACCGTAGCGGTGTGCCATTCAGTGGGTACAAAGCCTGAGGTGAGGCTATGATTGAACATGGTACTTAGGTAGGGTGCCAGTTCATTCTGTAGTTTGTGTAGAAAGCAGCCTGGGATATTGTCAGGTTCCATGGATGCTGTGATCTTGGCTTTGGAGAGTGTGTTTTTTACCTGTGCAGCCATGATTATAGGAACTTTGCATTCTTCCGGTATAGAGATGGGCCCTCTAGGCAGTGAGAGGGGGGTAAAGTTAGCATTGAACCTATCTGCTAGGATGTTGGTAATATCAGTTGGTTCTTTATATTTAGTGCCATTGTGCTGTAACTCAGAGCAGATCTGAGTGTTCCCATTTAGATATTTGACATAGCTATAGAATGCTTTGTGGTTGTCTTTAGAGTCAGTGGCAATTTTGTTTTCGTAACTAGCTTTGGAGGATTTTATGAGGGATCTCACCTTCTTACTGAGGTTGACCAGGGAGATCCTCCAGTCATGGGATTTCACTCTTTTTTGCAACAGTTTCTTTCTTCTGTTGTAGAGTTTGTTTATGGCAGAGGACCACCAGATTGGCTTCCTTTTTTTGGAGGATAACATCTTGGTTCTATTAGGGATAGCATGATCCATGCACTCGTGTAAGTGCTTATAAAGTGCATTTGTGTAGGATTCTGCAGTCATACCTCTATTGTCCGTCTGCATGGGTGTCATGAAGTTTGCCACTTCTGTCTTAAGAAGTGTGAAGTTGACTTTGGAGAAGTTTCTTACGATGGTTTCCCTAATTGGGGGTGGGGGTGGGATGTGGATGTCTAGGCTGATTAGCTTGTGGTCGGATCTGACCAACGAGGAATTGACCTCTGGTGTGGAACACCGGTTTCCCATGTTGGTAATGACCAGGTCTAGGATATTGCTGCCCCTGGTGGGGGTGTGAATAAATTGATAGAAGGTGTTGGAATTTATGAATTCTAGAAAACCTTGAGCAAAAGAGATGGTACATGACTAGTTTTCCCAGTTAATGGTGGGGTAGTTGAAATCACCCATTATTAGGGTTTTGGGTTGTACCCTAATACTTTCCAGTGTATCAAGAAATGAGGAATGTGAATCCTGGGGCATGGTGGGGGGTCTGTAGCAAGCTACAATTTAGACTGCGGTCTTGCCCAGAGTTAGTTGCCCTTGGATAATCTCGGATGCATTATGCTGTGCAACTAGCTTGGAGGTGTGGATACCTTTAATGAATATGGACATGCCTCTGCCTTTAGTGTTTCGTTCTGGGTTAGGTTGCCGAAAGGTGTGGTATGAATTGTAGCCTGGTAATGCAGCGGTGCTCTCTGGAGCTTTGAACCAGGTCTCTGTCACTGCACAGATGTCAATGTTCTCCATTTTAAGGAGTGCCTCAAGTGAGTGCATTTTGAGGTTTAGACTTCTAGCATTGAGTAGCATAACCCTCAGATTTTACTTGCTTGTATCTGTTACGGTGGTGAATTTGTCATTTGAACCTTGCCTAAAAAAGGCACTGTAGGGGTGTCAAGAGTCTTAGCCAGTATCTGGAATCCTAAGGGTGACAGGTGCAGGCCATCTCTGGCAAAGCATCGTGGTCTGTCAATCATGTCGTCCCAGGCAGACAAATACTGGATCCCCTTAGAATGACACCAGAAGCTTAGCCAATTGTTGAAGTCAATCATTTTGTCCTTGTACTGTGGTATCATTGTGGGTGATGGCAGGATGCTACTCAGGGTTAGGGTCATACCTGCCTGGGATACAAAATCGGAGAGCTCCTCCATGTCACTTTTCATGTAGTC
>NC_056733.1:1550293047-1550342221 GCF_019279795.1 Protopterus annectens
TGTGACTGAGAAGTGTCTTTGGAACAATCTGCTTAACTAATTAAGTAACTAAATAACTAATATAGCCTACTATTCTTCGCTGTTTGCATTTCATAGCTAAAACCAACTTATTCACATTCACCATATTGTATCACCAGTCTAATTTGCTGGTAATAAGACTACAATCCACTGGGTGGGGATGTCACAGGGCAATTATAAAAGAGATGACTTAAGCAGTCAGCAGGTACATTATATGTTGATAAATGTTAATTCTTGACATGATACACTAGATCAAGTGGCATTTTTGCTATTTTTTCATGTTTCTACTGTATTTTTGAAACCACTTTTTCATAATGAAAATAAAGGATGTAACAATGTACATTCTATTGAATTGGGGGAATAGCACACAATTAACAGCCGACTCTACTGAGATGTAATATGCAGCAATCTAATAATCTGCAGTTTGTTAACAAACAGCAGTCTGGATTGCAATTTTAAACTAAATTGAGACAGTTTATTTTGTGCAAATATGGTGTCACTAAAAATTTCATGTTATTTGATTCAACATGTCTGTGACAAAGATTTGACCTTGGCAGAGTAGTGGAATGCAGCCAGTATTATGCTGGACAGAAAATAACAGGTACTCATAGCAATCATCTGTATATAGAATTTAACAATCTAGAGCCAGTAAGTTTGGACACTGTATTCAGTATATTCGCAGGAACTTTCCATTTGTTTAGAGTCTTTCCAGTAAGGAACATTTACTGTATAAAAAGCCAATGTTGTAAAACAGAATTGAGATTCACTGAAACAGCCACTGAGAGAATCATTAAAATAGCCACAATGAAAATCATTGAGGAAGTTACTGAGGAAAATCACCAAGAAAGTTACTGATTGAACAATATCCTGTGAGAATTAGAACCACCAGAAAAGAAGGAGAGAGTGTAAACATCAAAGACAGAAAGAATTTCAGAAATAATTAACACTGCTAGACTAAGTAAATTCTCTGTAGCAGAAACATATAAAGATAAAGGTGGAAAGAATGACAGAAGTAACCACCGCTCAAGACTGAATTAATTCTTCCCAGCAGCTAAGGACTGAACAATTACTTAGCATACTATACACAGCCAAAGCATGCACGTATATTTAGTAAAGCACTTTATATTATAATGCAGCTTCAGAAAGAAAATGCAAGACTTTGGGGTCTGAAGCTACATCACAATGATATTCTTAGCCTGCAGACCCACAAGTGATATTAAAAACAAAAAAAGCTAGATAATTGAGTATGATCCCATTTTTCTAGTGCTGACAAGTCCTTAATCTCTCTCTGTCTCGCCACTCTTTTCAGCGTTTTTTGTTTCTCTCTCCATGTAGATTCCCAAGAATACAATCTTCAAGATAAATTTCCCAAAATACACATTTACAGAGAAAAAGGAACAATGCAGTGTACAGGAAAAACAGTGAAGAAGTCAGTTGTTTACCTGCATTACTTTGCCTGATGAAGAATTCACCTATCTCTCATTCAGCAAGTTGAGCAATTAATCTGATTTCTAAATCTTACATCATTTATTTGTGTGTGTGTGTGTGTGAATATGTGTGTATATATATATATATATATATATATATATATATATATATATATATATATGTATATATATATATGTATATATAAATATAGGGTTCCTGTCATATTCAACATGCAGGCAATCAAGCCTACTTGTGTGGTTCCAACATTATGCAAATCAGAATGTCGAAAACCAGCATTACTGACTGTCCAAACTTGCTCCTCTTTTGGTCCCATGGCAATGCTTTTTCCTTGGTGGAAAGCAGTAAGGAATTTGATGTTTTGTCATGTATACAAATATTCAGTATTCCAATTTCATAGGTCGGTTTCAGGCATTGGTGAACTCAGCTGCCTGTGTGTCTAGTTAATGACTGGAAACCACACACATACACACAAGCACACACACACACACACACACACACACACACACACACACACACACACACACACACACACACACACACACACACACACACTCACACACACACACACACACACATATATATATATATATATATATATATATATATATATATATATATATATATATATATATATATGTATATATATATATATATATATATATATATATATATATATATATATATATATATATGTATATATGGGTCTAGGACATGACTAGCATATGTCCGAATCACAAAATATCGAACACACATACACAGAAGTGCTTAACATTGAAAAGCTCTTCCATGTATGTGTAGTTGAAAAAAAATCTACTTTTCTGCAGGGGCCCTCCCTGCACCCCCCCACACCCCCTACTTTATTATTATCACTCCGAGATCGCACTACAGTGGGGAAAAGGGAATTTTCCCTTACCTGCACTGTAGTTCGATCTACAAAACAGGCACACATACACGGAAGCGCTTGTCGATGTTAAGATGTTTTGAGATTCGGACATATGCTAGTCAAGCATGTGTCTGGATCCTATATATATATATATATCTATATATATATATATATATATATATATATATATATATATATATATACACAGATGATAACCACGAAATGAAGAAGGAAAAAACAGCAAAGGCAGAAATATATATATATATATATATATACACACACACACACACACACACACACACACACACACACACACACACACACACACACACACACACACACACATTTATTTATTTATTTTTGTATTTGTTTATAGGGATAGTGCACTGATCATATCTGACTTTTTTCAGTCATAGCCCAGGTGAAAGAAACAAAACATTCACATAATAACTTAAAAAAAGCTATAATATAATAACAATAATAATAATAATAATATTAATAATATTATTTACATAGGATATCATCTTGTATGTTTTTTAATACCTCCTACTGCCTATGAAACTTGCATATCACTCAACCCCCTCCCATCCCTTGAATTTTTTCTAATTATTAACTGTAATAGGAATTATGCATGCTTTGGAAGACTACTGAACTTAAAGGTTAATTTATTTGACTGGCCTTCATGTGCTCATCATCCTGAAAAACTATACACATGACCAATTAAAATCTTTTTCATAAATGTGAATTTTTTTCTGTCCTTGTATGTTACCATTTTCTGTCCTTGTGTGTTACCATCCTCCTTTCTCAGTCATACAGCCTATAGCAGCAGAAGACAAAATATCGCTCACTGTTCCTCAACACTTTCCCTTAACTCATATAGGAATATCTGTCATTCCTCACTTTTCTCAACTATGAGTTACTACATTTAGAAATTGACTTATGGGCCTTTTATCACAGTGTCCTAACCATATTCTTTATTACTACCCCAATCAACAAATATTTGTGATCAGGAACAAAGTGACCATCTCTCGACCTCCATTAATCCTTAAGTCGTTTCAATCCCCTCTTCCTTTCATAAGCCCCTTGATGATAATAAAATCCAAATGCTCTGCACCTATAAAACAATCACAGTGGAAAAAATATATGTGTGAAAAAAGGAAATAGCATAAAAACATGAATTGTTTGTATCTAATTCTTATAATACTGTTTTGTTAAGCTGAAATATTCATACATTAACAAACCTACATTATCAGGTATAATACATTATCAGGTATTATGAGTTTATAAATTCTTCATTTGAAGAAAGAATATATCTACTTGTATTAGAAGAAAAACAATCATGCTCATGTATTACTGTTATTGTGGGGTCCATGGCAGTGCATGTGTGTACTTACCATGTTCTTTCTTGACAGTATCTTTAGTCTATTAGGTTTTCTGGGCTATGTCCTTAAGTAGTGCTCTAAATATCATGACACTATCATCCATGTTTGGCTAATGATAGTTAATAATAAGCAGAATGATCAGCATTAAACTAAAACCAGTTCACGGTTTGGAAAATCCTTAAGAAATGTATACAGCTATTACAGAAACCTGGCTGCTTGACTTGGAAAAAAAAGGTGTGGCTGCAGCTAATTTGGCTCGACTGGGAAATGTGCATTATTTGTCTTGTTTTGCATCTAAAATAATGAAAAATCCACAATTAAGGGGAAGTGCTGAAGGTATACTAAGTTATAGTAGAGAGAAACTCCTAGAAATTTGATCCTTAAGCACACTGTGCTGCAGGCTTAATCAGCTGCTGCCTGCAAGGCTTTTAAGGCCTACTACAATCCAGGAACTCCAGCTGTGCTGCAGGTTTGATTAACTGCTGTCTGTGGGGCCTGTAAGGCCTACTACACTCCAGGAAATCTAGGAACTCTGAGAACAAGGAATTATACTCAATCATGGCCCAAGATGTCTTGCACAAGCAGAGCTAACTTCTAACACATCTAAATGGAGGAAAATAAGGAAAAGATGTGAAAGTGAGGAAAAGAGGAGAGCAGGAATATCTGCAAGGCTAAAGGCCAACCCACACAGACCTGCACTTCCATCTATGTTACTGGCCAATGTTCGCTCCCTGGAAAATAAGATGGATTACATAAGGCTAGAACTATCTACAAATAACAAGGTGAGAAATAGTTGTAAACTCAGGTTTACAGAGACTTGGTTAAATTCTAATATTAATGACAGTTCTGTGCATGTGGAAGGGCTAACATTGTTTAGAGGTGACAGGAGTCAGATTTTCAGTGGCAAATCTAATGGAGGGGCTGTCTATATATATGTAAATAACAGATGGTGTACCATCTGTGAGGCAGTTACCATTCATTGCACAGAAAATATCAAGTTCATAATGCTAAGATGTAGACCCTTCCACTTGCCAAGAGAGGTTAATGGTGTGAGCATCACAGCTGTTTATATTCATCCCAGCACCAACACCAGTGAGGCACAGGCCGCACTTCACCAGGCAATCAATGAGCTGCAGAATCATAATCCAGAATTCGCTCACATAATAGCTGGTGACTTCAACCAAGCAAACCTGAAGTCGGATCTACCTATCACCAACATGTGGCCTTCACCATGAGGGAACAAAGCACACTGGACAGGGTATATACCAGTATCAAGTTGGCTTATGAGGCAGTACCCATGGGAAACTCAGACCATCTGGCCATCATGTTAATCCCTGAATATAAGCCATTATTAATAAGAGACATGCCAAGTAAGAAGCAAACAAGAATATGGCCAGAGGGAGTGGTCTCAGTACTCCAGGATTGCTTTGAGAACACAGACTGGAACATGTTTGAGGTCATAACATGAAGAGCCAACACATCTATCAAGATGTGTACATGGAATCTTTGATGGCATACATGTCCAAATGTGTGGATGATGTAACAATCATTAAAACATCACCATTGGGACCAAACAAAATCCCTGCTTAACAAGTGAAGTATATAAGCTCCTAAGAGTACACAATGCAGCCTTTAAGAAGGGAAACAAGGATGCCCTCAGGGAGACCAGATCAAACCTAAAAAGAGGAATAAAGAAGGGCAAAAAAAACATAGTCACTTCTTGGACCTAAGAAACTCCAGACTTCTGTGGCAGGGGGCATAATCCTTGACAGACAGCAGGCTGGTATCCACCAAATGTGAAGATGATATTGAATTTCTGAATGAGCCCAACACCTACTTCAGCAGGTTTGACAAAGGGAATCTCACAAATTTTACAAAACTCACCACCAGGCAAAATGAGGTAGAACTCTGTCTCAACCCAGCCGATGTTCAGAGAACTCTAACATGGTTAAATCCAAGGAAAGTGGCAGGACAAAACAACATTTTGGCATGAGTGCTCAGAGACTGTGCTGTCCAACTGACCACAGTTCTTACTGACATATTTAACACATCTCTGTGTCAGGCCATAATACCCAAGTGCTTTAAGAATGCAGCAGTCATACCATTACCCAAAAAGTCTCAGCCAGCAAACCTGAATGAGTATCGTCCAGTAGCTCTCAACTCTACAGTAATGAAGTGATTCAAAAGGCTGTTCAGTGACTATTTAAAAACAAATCTTCTTGCAGAACTGGACCCACTGCAATTTGTTTATCCTTCCAAAAGCTCCACTGCAGATGCCATCTCGATGGCACTCCAAACATCCTTAGCTCATTTGGAAAACAACAACTATTACATCTGACTGCTATTCATTGACTTCAGCTCTGCCTTTAACACAGTCATACTACAACATCTGATAGAGAAACAGATTCACTTGGGGGCCAGTACTCCTACATGTAATTGGATTTTGTACTTCTTTATTGACAGACCGCAAAGAGTAAGAGTTGGCAATAACACCTCGAAGAGCCATACACTGAACATGGGAGTCCCTCAAGGATGTGTTCTCAGTTCTCTGTTTTTCACCATGCTGACCCACGACTGCACAGCCAAGTTCAACTCATATCACATCATCAAATTCGCCGATGATACTACAGTTGTTGGCCTAATCAGCAATGGTGATGAAACAGCATACAAGGAGGAGGAGGTAAAACATCTGATTGACTACTGTGACAACAATAACCTGTTTTGAACATAAACAAAACCAAAGAGGTAATTGTAGACTTCAAGAAAAAAATGGGTGACACAGCTCCCTCTCACAATCAAGGGAGAAACAGTGGAAAGGGTGAAGAGTACCAAATTCCTAAGGAGTGTACCTCACAGAAAGCATGACATAGTCCATCAGTACTAATCACATTGTCAAGAAAGCACAGCAAAGATGCCATGTCCTACACAGATTTAGGAGCTCAAACCTCCCATATTCGATGCACACAACCTTCTACAGAGGCACCATTGAGAGCATCTTGACAAGCAATATCACAGTATAGTACGAAAACTGCAAGGACATGGATCGTAAGGCCCGCCAAAAGGTGGTGAAAGTGGCAGAGAGAATAAAAAGTCCATGCTTCCATCTATAGAGGATCTGCACTTTGTACAGTGTCTCAGAAGAGCCACAAAGATTGTTAAAGACAATACCCACTTGGCTCAGGGACTGTTCTATTGCTTATCTTTGAAAAAGCGCCACAGTAGCATATGTTGCAAAATAACTAGATTCAAAAACAGCTTCTTTCCTCAGGCCTTTAGACTATTAAAACTGAGTAGCAAGGCAAGCCAACAGGTCACCTAGTCAGTGGACACACAGGTTGAAGGAAATATCTTTTTTTAAAGTGCAATGACTTATTACTAGGTTCTCTCACCTGTGCAATAACTCACCAAATGCTTATTACTTTTGTACAATAACTTGAAAAAACAAGCTACATTCCATGCAATGGACAAAATGGTCTCTAGTCTACCACTAATTAAGACTCTAAGTGCAATATCTACTGTGCAATACTAAGTGCTGGTACAGACAGACATGCAAAAATTGTAAATATGTCCCAGTGTTTTGTCAGTGTTAATGGCATATATAGTCTGTAGTTCTGCTTTTATAGTTATACTGTTATATTTTTTATGTTTTTTGTCCGCACATTGCAACAAAATTTAGTTTAGCCTGCACTCGTGTAGGTCTAAATGGGTCTATATCATGTTGTCGAACCTTTAAAAGTTTGAATGTCATAAGGTCGAGACCATATGATCGAACTTTTAAAAGTTTGAACATTTCAATGGAGATCTCTGTACAGTGTGGAATGGGAAGATTTCCCTTTCTGCACTATAGTGCGATCTCAGAGTTGGTATATTTATATTTAAACCATTCAGGTAGCTTTTTCTTTGGTTTATTTATTTTTTTTAATACAGTTCCAACTTTTAAAAGTTCGATTATATGGTGTCGACCATATGACATTCGAACTTTTAAAAGTTTGATTATGCAATATAGACACAGTCTAAATGACAATAAAGTTTACTTTGACTTTGATCTTTGGAAATGATGATTCCCTGTTCCTTATAGTATTCTCTGGGCATACTATCTGGAAGCACCTCTTGTCATACAGTAATACTAGAGCCTCAGTGCAAATTTTCTCTGCTTATTCTGTTCTGTGAACACGTCTTACATACATACCTACAGCCCTAAGGAGCAGAATGCAAATAATTTATAAATTTCTCATCCATTGTAGTATTCCTACTTCATACTAATTGCTAATACCTCTGAATACTTGTGTCAGTTCCCAGACTGTAAAATTAGTTTACTAAGTTACCTGGATGCACTTTCCCATAGTTGCCTAACCATATACCGCATTACTGCCCTACTCATCTCATATCATACTGTGATAAGAAGATAAACTTAGTTCTACCTTGCTCTGTCTTTATTACTAAGTTGTATAATGGTTCTATTCTGTATATGAGATAGTGGGAGATAGGTTTAATACATGAAATTCTACAGGATACCCTGCTCTCTACACTTATAAGATAGATACTGCTACATTAACTTCTCTCCTAAATTTGTATAAAATTTCATGCTAACTAATATGATAAAGCTACATTCCTGTGTAATGCTCTAAAATATTATTAATGTCTTCCTAAGTACATGGCACCTAGGTATGCACAAGAATTATGTGCAATCATTTCCACCACCCAGTACTGCAGAATAGTTTATCCCTATTCCTATATTACATTTTCGCTATTTGCATCTTAATGGTTCCAAAGTACCTCTTTCTGCTGGGTTACTACCATTGTTACTCAAATGAACTAAAATTAAATCTGAAATCATGTTCCAGGCTTTGTGAGTGAATTAGGATAAACAGCTTAGGTGGATACTTCATTACCTTACCAACCATTGAATGTAAGATGTGAGTTTCTCATGTTACTTGGAGAAATAACAGAAACTGAAATCTATAGCATTCATGAGCATCAAACATATGAGGATAAAGCCTGACCGTGACCATCCAAATCAAGTCTGATTAGCAGCTTGACCAGTGGCTGCAGCCAGGCAGGAGGAATAGGAATGGAAAGATACTGCTAACTCACGTCTTCATGAAGTAGGTGAGAGTGTGGATGATGTGCTGGGAACATGGCTATTTCACAAACACTATGAATCAGAGACCATGATGATAGCTGTTGCTGCATAAAATGGATAAACCGTAATGAGATATGCCAGCACAAAGGTACGGACATCTCCCTCACAGTACCATTGAACACGATTGAGTAGCAATGTAGTTAGCCTTGCACATCAGTGGGAGTTAAAGCTTAAGGGAAAAATCCAGGTGATCACAATATGCTGACCCTTACTTCTCTCTCTTTTTGCAAAGTGACAAGAGTGCTTCTAGCCCAATGGTCAAGAGGTAATACTGCTCAGAGGAATGACCTGAATTTGGTTGTTCCTCTTAACTTCTTTGCTCAAGAACTCTGGAAAAAAAGTATGGAGAGACAAATACCTAAAATCAGGAATATTTTTAAATATTATTCTAAACCACATAAAAAAGTTAATTATAGCTATTGTACCAACATACATTTTTGAATATAGGTTCATAAGTTCATATGCTCATACATGTATACTAGGCTAACAGCCACTGGGGCCTCTGTAAGTCTAGCCATGTAACCTAAAGGTATACCATGAGGTGTTGTACCTCAGAAGTTATTTCTAAGGGTGTTTGTTAGTTATTGCATAATTTAATGGAAGTCTCTGTTTATCAGAAACATCGGTGTCAAGAAAGGGCTGAATGTTTGATTTCCCATCAACCGGTCCAGGTTGCACTTGAATAAGGTTAGGGAAAGTTTGTGTTTCATGTGTATGGGAAGCCTATTCCAGGGAATGGGGATTCTATGAGATAACATACCTGCCCTCCAACATAGGTTCATAGGTTCATAGGTTAGTACTAGGCTATCTGCTCTAGGGCATTTATAAGCCTAGCCAGAGTGTATGTGGCTTCCGCCACCCCTTGGACTGATACAACTGTGCCCATATATAAGGTTTAGTTTACTATGCCTCTGTCCAGTAGTGACACAGAGATAACCCCTGGGGTAAACCTACGATCTCCCATCCACTCGTCAAGATTTCTCTTGAAGAGAGTCAGTGAGGGGCTCTGCCTAACATGGACTGGGATTCTGTTCCAGAGTGTGGGAAGCCTCTGAGTTATGAATCTGTCCCTCCAGCATGTCCTATTCATATCTGTGTTGACGTTCAAATCTCTTGCTCTCGTGGCTCTGATGGATTTGGATTTTTTGAGGTGGAGCATGTCCATCAATTCTGGATTGGACATGGCCTTGTACATCAGACATAGATCTCCTCTGAGTAGGCGGTATGCTACTGAATAGAGCTGGAGTTTCTTCAGTCTGGCAGCATATGACATATGTTTGAGACCCTTGATCTGCTTGGTGAGGTACTTTTGAGGTCTTTCCAGCTGCTGCAAGTGCCGGGTAAGGTACATATCAAATGGGGCATTGTACTCAATCATGGGCCTGATAAGGCAAGAGTATAGGGGCACAATGACATCTCTTGATCTAGATGTGAATCCTTTCATGATAAGGTGGGCAAGGTAGGAGGTCTTCCTAACCACTTTGGCAACGTGGGTGTCAAATGAGAGGTCACTGTCAACTTGGGTCCCTAAGTCCCTGATTATTTCTTACATACTCAATGGATTACCACCTATGTGGTAATTTGTGGGTACTTTATTTTTCCCAAAGGGTATGACTATACATTTTTTGGCATTCAGTTTAAGGCCATGACTCTGGCACCAGTCATCCATTTCTGTGAGGCCCTTCTGGAGGATGTATGTGTCCGCTGGAGTATCAATTATGGCGCCCAGTTTGCAGTCATCTGCAAACTTTGTCAGCCACAAACCTCCAATGTTTGCTTTTACCTCAGAAAAATAAATGCCAAACAAGAGGGGTCCCAAGACCGAGCCCTGTGGGACACCACTTGTGACTGGCTTAGAATCTGACATGGCTCCAGCAATTCTGACCTTGTGGGTTCTGTCCTTTAGCCAGTTTGCAACCCATCTTGTGACATATGGGTTTACATTTAAGCTAGTGAGCTTGTCTATGATGCCTGAGTGGGGTATTGTGTCGAAGGCCTTTGCAAGGTCATGGTAGGCTGTGTGAACTGCCTTACCCTCATCGATGGCTTTAGTGACTGTTTCAAAAAAGTCGACCAGGTTCAAAAGGCAGGATCTGCCCTTAACAAAGCCAAATTGGGTAGGATCAAGTGTCTGTAGGTCCCCAATGTCTTTGTTTATGAGTTCCATAATGATCCTCTCCATAGCTTTGCAGACCATGCTCATCAAGCTTATGGGGCGGTAATTTCCAGGATCCATAGAAGCACCTCCTTCTGCGATATCAGGGAGGCTACATTCAGCTGGGATAGATATTTCTTCTTTTGGGGGGGAGGGAGGGGAGAAATTTGCACTGAACCTGTCTGCCAGTATATTGGCAATAACTGTGGGTTCAGTGTATTTTTTGTCATTTAGGACTAACTCTGAGCATATCCGGGGGGTTTCCACCCAGGTTTCTAACATAACTAAAGAAGGCCTTGTGATTATCTTTAGTGTCTTTTGCGATTTTTCTCTCAAAGCTGGCCTTGGATGATTTTATGAGTGATTGTAGTTTTTTGCTAGTACTGATCAAAGATGCCTTCCCTTTTTGGGATTTTGCTCTGTCCTGTAGTAGCTTCCTCCTCCTGTTATAAAGTTTGTTTATGACTGGGGTCCACCAGACAGGACGCCTGCCTTTGGTGGAAAGGGTCTTGGTTTTATTTGTGATTGCTTGAACCATGCATTCTTGGAGGTGTTCGTAGAAAGCATTTATAAAGCATTCAGCAGTGTGGGGTGTGGTTTCCGCTGGCTCAGAGGGCTTGAAGGATACCACTTCAGTCTTAAGAAGTGTAAAGTCAGCTTTTGAGAAGTTTCTCACTGTGGTCTTTTGCGTTGGGGGTGGGGTGGGATGTGGATTTCCAGTGAGATTAGTTTGTGGTCTGATCTCACTAGTGAGGGGTATACTTCTGGTGTGGAACATTGTGTCCCCATGTTTGTGTTGATCAGGTCTAGTATATTATCTCATCTTGTGGGAGTGGTGACTAGTTGTTCCATTGCATTTGAGTTTATGAATTCTAGGAACCTTTGGGCTAGGGTGTTGGGGCTTAAGTAATGCTCCCAGTCTATGTTTGGGTAGTTGAAGTCTCCCAATATGATGGTACTTGGTGAGACATTCATATTCTCCAGTGTCTTCAGGAAGGCTGAGTGGGGTTCCTGAGTTTGGGAGGGTGGTCTGTAGCATGCTACAAATTGTATGGCAGTTTTGACTACGGTTAGTTGTACGTGGATGGTCTTCGATGCTTCGTGCATTGCCACTAACCTGGAGGTGTGGGTGTCTTTGATGAATATGGAAACTCCCCCTCCCTTTGTGGTTCGGTCCAAGTTTTGGGGCCAAAAAGCATGATATGAGGTATAACCTGGTAGTGCTGAGTGCTCTCAGGAACCTTGAACCAGGTTTCTGTCACTGCACAGACATCGATACTCTCCATACTGAGGAGAGCTTTGAGAGCCTGCATCTTGAGGTTTAGACTTCTGGTATTGAGCAGCATTACCCTTAGTTTTTTTCCACTTTTGTTTTCTAGGGAGGTGGGTTTGTCTTTTGAGCCTTGCCTAAAAAAGGCACTATGGGGGTGGCAAGAGCCTTTGCCAATATCCGGAAGCCTAGGGGTGGCAGGTGCAAGCCGTCCCTTGTGAAGCAGCGTGGCTTGTCAAGCATGTCCAACCAGGCAGACAGACATTGGATCCCCTTAGAATGACACCAGTAATTAAGCCAATTATTAAAGCTGATCATATTGTCTTTGTACTGTGGCATCATTCTTGGTGAGGGTAAGATGCTGCTCAGGGTCAGGGTCATACCGGCCTGGGCTACATAATCGGAGAGCTCCTCTATGTCTCTTTTCATGTAGTCCAGGGAGGTACATCTCAGGTCATTCACACCGGCATGGACAATGACTGAGTCATATTTGTACTTGCTTTGGAGTGACCTGAGTGCTTGTGTTATGTGGCGGATTCTAGCGCCCGCCAGGCAGCTCACTATTGCCTTTTCCTTGTTCAGTCTGGTGAGCGAGACGTCAGTGTGTCTGACTATAGAGTCACCTATTACAAGTGTATCTGGCATGGTGTTTGGCCTTAAGGGCTATGACTGTTTGGCACACTGACTTTGTGAAATATGTGTTGCATGTGCTGTGTTTTGAGGTGGTGGTTTCTTGGATGTCTGCTTTGGAAGCCTCTGTTGTTTTGGTAGATTTTTAATTAGAGCCTCTGAACATGTCTTTGTGTGTTTATGTGTTTGGTTTGCAGTTGTGGTAGGTCTATGTGAGACTGGGTTTGTGGTGTGTGTGGTTACCTTCTCCTCCTAACTGGTCTTGCCAGTCCTGAGTCGAGAGAGCTCAGCCTCCAGTTTGGCTATATAGTTGCATCTCTTGCATGTATTTGTATTTGTTGGGAGGAGGAGAGGGTTGTCTGTGTACATGAGGCAGTTGTAACATTGCCTCAAGATTCCCAGATTAACCAGCTGAACTGGAGAGGTCGCCAGTAATTTACCACTTGACATGCTAGAATAGTGCAAGGGATTGCTGTGTAACTGAGTTAGAAAGGACCTAAAAGGAAATGGGTACTCACGGGGATTGTAGGTGGATATAGTGCTTTCTTTAGTTTAAGAGTGCTTTACTTTTGTAAAATAGCTTTAGGATCAAGTGCTGGGCTTATTAAATAGAGAATAGACTGATTGTATTGAAAGTAGAGCTGTTTTAAGGGAAAAAATGAAGAGCAGACTTGGCAGAGCCAGAAATAGTTTAATCTTGTTTAACCACCGCTGCGCTATGTGCACAATCGCGCAAAACCGCGCAAAAGCAGATTTTAAAACAGGGAACCTCAAAGGAGCTAGAAATGGTCCAAACTGACCAATTACTACCAGATTTTGTGCTGAGGTCACTCCTTCAATGACAGATAGGCTGCTCAAGGCTCCCCACTCCCACTGGTGAGCAAAGAAACTTCCTTCTATCCAAGTAAGGCAATGGGCAACACAGGAACTATCCCAAAGTCCAGAATACAGCAAAGCTTGTATAATGGACTACTCTAGGCAAGGGAGGGCGGGAAAACAAAGATTTATTTTGTTTTTTTGTTTTTTTGTGAGAAAACTACAGAAAAATGCAAGGAAACAACAGTATATTAAATGCACAGGCTAGAGCACTTTAGTGGGCAGCCTCAACAGTTAAATTAAACAAACAAACTTAAACAAACTGTATCTTAAGTGCAGGCAATGTAAAACGCAAAATTCAGGTAATATAGCAGTTAAACCTTTGTTTAAAGCAAGAAAAGAAGGTTGCTCAGGTAAAACAGCAAAAATATACTTAAATCAGGAAAGTAGTCGCTTTCTTCAGTTCTCTGCTGCTAGCACCACTCCGCAGGACCACAAGGAGCTGTTGCTGAGTAGTATAGTCAGAAAAAAATGCTCAGAAGCGGATTTTAAAACAGGGAACTTCAAAGGAGCTAGAAATGGTCCAAATCGACCAATTATTACCAGATCTTGTGCTGAGGTCACTCCTTCAAGGACAGATAGGCTGCTCAAGGCTCCCCACTCCCACTGGTGAGCAAAGAAACTTCCTTCTATCCAAGTAAAGCAATGGGCAACACAGGAACTATCCCAAAGTCCAGAATACAGCAAAGCCTGTATAATGGACTACTCTAGTCAAGGAAAGGTGGGAAAACAAAGATTTTTTTGTTTTTTTGTTTTTTTATGAGAAAACTACAGAAAAACGCAAGGAAACAACAGTATATTAAATGCACAGACTAGCGCACTTTAGTGGGCAGCCTTGACAGTTAAATTAAACAAACAAACTTAAACAAACTGTATCTTAAGTGCAGGCAATGTAAAACGCAAAATTCAGGTAATATAGCAGTTAAAACTTTGTTTAAAGCAAGAAAAGAAGGTTGCTCAGGTAAAACAGCAAAAATATACTTAAATCAGGAAAGTAGTCGCTTTCTTCAGTTCTCTGCTGCTAGCACCACTCTGCAGGACCACAAGGAGCTGTTGCTGAGTAGTATAGTCAGAAAAAAATGCTCAGAAGCGGATTTTAAAACAGGGAACTTCAAAGGAGATAGAAATGGTCCAAATCGACCAATTACTACTAGATCTTGAATTGAGGTCACTCCTTCAAGGACAGATAGGCTGCTCAAGGCTCCCCACTCCCACTGGTGAGCAAAGAAACTTCCTTCTCTCCAAGTAAAGCAATGGGCAACACAGGAACTATCCCAAAGTCCAGAATACAGCAAAGCCTGTATAATGGACTACTCTAGTCAAGGAAAGGCGGGAAAACAAAGATTTTTTTTGTTTTTTTGTGATAAAACTACAGAAAAATGCAAGGAAACAACAGTATATTAAATGCACAGGCTAGCGCACCTTAGTGGGCAGCCTTGACAGTTAAATTAAACAAGCAAACTTAAACAAACTGTATCTTAAGTACAGGTAATGTAAAATGCAAAATTCAGGTAATGTAGCAGTTAAAACTTTGTTTAAAGCAAGAAAATAAGGTCACTCAGGTAAAACAGCAAAAATATACTTAAATCAGGAAAGTAGCTGCTTTTTTCAGTCCTCTGCTGCTAGCACCACTCTGCAGGACCACGAGGAGCTGTTGCTGAGTAGTATAGTCAGAAAAAAATGCTCAGAAGTGGATTTTAAAACAGGGAACTTCAAAGGAGCTAGAAATGGTCCAAATTGACCAATTACTACCAGATCTTGTGCTGAGGTCACTCCTTCAAGGACAGATAGGCTGCTCAAGGCTCCCCACTCCCACTGATGAGCAAAGAAACTTCCTTCTATCCAAGTAAGGCAATGGGCAACACATGAACTATCCCAAAGTCCAGAATACAGCAAAGCCTGTATAATGGACTACTCCAGTCAAGGAAAGGTGGGAAAACAAAGATATTTTTTTTTGTTTTTTTGTTTTTTTGTGAGAAAACTACAGAACAACACAAGGAAACAACCGTATATTAAATGCACAGGCTAGCGCACTTTAGTGGGCAGCCTCGACAGTTAAATTAAAGCGAGAAAAGAAGGTCGCTCAGGTAAAACAGCAAAAGTATACTTAAATGTCCTATTTAAGTCATAGGCAAAGTTTAAATCCTTAGATCTAGTAGTCGTGATGCTATTCATTTTGTGAATATGCAAAACATCCATCGAGGCAAAATCCAAGGATATACTGTATGCTAAACATAAATCACATTTTAGCAGTCTGTACGAAACAGCGTATAGAGTTAGGGGTTTGATGTAATCTGCACAGGATGTTATGTTTATGCCCTGTATTACTTTTTTGAAGAACTTCTGTAGATGTTCCAGATGTTTGTTTGTGAGGAGACTCTCTGGATATTCCAGTTGTTTGCATTATAATGAGCATTAGTGACTGACTGACCATAAGTTTCAGTGATTCACCAGAAAATAAAATGGTTTTTGAGGGACAGGTCAAAAATATTAGGCAAGATCAAAGATATTGATAGAAAAGCAGGGACAGTAGAGAGTTATCAACCTGACAAAGTAACATATACAGTGTACCATCCAGTATGAGAAGGCTCCAGGGAGGGCAGGAAGACCCATGAAGAAACCAAAGATGTTAAGTCAGCAGTATCTCATAGAATATATACAGAAAGTATTGTTTATTACTTCATTCAGTTAAATATGACCCTCATATCCTTAGATCATATAGCGGATCTGTCATCATCATCAGATCACCTTCACACATCTGTAGGTGTACTGACTTACCTAGTAAGGTAAAGGTAAGACATTGGCCTGCTCCACTGGTGACCTGAGTTCGGGGGTGGACTGAGGCTGTTGAAAGGGCTGACTGGAAGAGACAGGATGAAGCAGCCAATGGACAGCTTTCCTATTCCAAGGTGAGAATAGGAAAAAGGATCTTTGCCAGTGTGACATCTAGTAGATACCAGTAGTGTCACAACCCAACAACAAAGTTAGCAGAGAAAGAAAAGTCCTTTGCCGGTTGGGTAGATGCATGCAATAGTACGCTAACACCACTGCATGCTGTTCATCCTACTAGTTAGTACCCTGGCCAGATGCTATTACATAATGGCCCCTTTCACCCTATCCACTCCTTCCCCACTTGTTACTTGCTTCTAAACTCTTAAAAATAATGCCATAAGGCTGACTTCCTCAGTAGTCAGGGAGCTTGCCTGGTGAAGGGCTGTGTAGAGGATCAACAGATGGGAGCCACAGGATTAACTAAGTGCAGCTATAAGCCAGTGGCCCAGCATTCGCCAGGTCAGGAATGAAGAGGTGTAAAAAAACAAAAAAACAGTTCCATCCTACCTCCTGATCTCCTACCTCTGCTGGGCCTGCCCTGTGGGTTCTATATTTGCATCCAGTCTGCCCATTCACTTAGTTGGATGGGGAGAGTTAGTCATCTCCACCAAGGAAATAATCCTATGACCCATTCTTTGCTGCCAGTGAACTCATTTAGGCTATTTATTCCCTCCTCTTTTGAGAATCAGGTAGAAGAGAGCTGTCCAGATTTCCTAAACAAAAAATTGGCTTACAACTGGCTTAGAAATTCTACTCTGCAGAGTCAACCCTTCAATGAGTCCCTTGAGTTCCATACATTGTTCTTACTCTTGGAAGCATTTAGTGTGCTACATGTGACTGTTCCTGGCATCTCCAGTTCACATTTCTGCAGTGTGTGCTCAACAGGTTCAAACCCTTGGAAGTAACATGTACTTCTTTTTCTAAGTATCACTGAAGTATTGAGTCAGGGCTCTACTATAATCGGCAAGTTAACTCCCATCCTCCTGGTCAACCCCCCACCCCCAGTGGCAGTTCCAGTAATCAAACTTGGATCATTTTATTTCTATCAGGTTTTCATTCCACTATGTCACAGGGCAGACAAAAAAAAAAAAAAAAAGAACTGCTGGAATACAGAAAAGACTAAGTCTGAGAGCATACAGTCATGTTAGTAACTCTTGTTTCTTCATTTGGTTTTCTTACCTTTTGCTAGATATTCTGCAGGCAGCTTTTGTGCAATTTATTTTAGTCATGGATTATTGAAATACATACAGCAGTATTATGAGAACAAGTGGCATACTCCATTTTTTTTCAAATTGCCCCTCTGTATTATGATGTCGAAGTTGGTATCAAAATGTTATGGGTAGAAAAGTCCAAGCTTCACCCCATACCCGAAAACATGTGTTTTTTATACTTTTTCATGTTACATGATTCAGTGTTCAAAAATGATGCAGCATGATTTGTTTGAGGATGAATCAGTCAGTTGAACACAGGGAAAGATCTTCATTCACTTTATGACTGCGCAAGTCTGGAAGGACACATACATTAATCCTATTGCCATCATTTCAAGAAGCAAGACTCAATTCCCGGGATTCATCAAGCTCCATGCAAGAAGAGAGTTATTCCTGCATGGAGCATTACGTGACATCTAGGACAGCAGCATGCCCTGCATATTCATGATGGCATGCTGCTTTCTGCACTAGATGGCCATGAAACAAGAATGAGAGCAGGGGGTGTGTCCATACAGTGCACGGACACTAAACATGCCCCCATGCTCAGAAAGTGCCATACAGCACTATCTACGCTGTACTGGCATAATATTAGAGCGTAGCTCTAATATTATGCCAGTATTTTAGTGTCCATGGACACTGAAATGTAAAATAAATTATTTCAGTGTCCGTGGACACTGAAATGAAACCGGCAAAGAGGAAAGCAATACAGGGGGTGTGTCACAGCTTCTGTGACACCCCCCTGTATTGCTAAAGCACCATATGGCACTACTGCATATTGTAGAAGCAGGAAATGTGTGCAAATGCACACACATACCTCCAACCATACAGATTCATGCAGAATGCCAGATTTTAGCCTCATATATTTTGGTCCACTCTTCATAAAAGAATGGTTTTCTGGCAAATCAGTGTAAAATCATTAAAGTCCAAAGTTGGAAAATAATGACAGACATTTGAGTCTCAGACATTATACCCTTCAGAAAAGTAATGCCAATACAAATCCTGTTATTCTATCAACTTTCTAAACTGGCAAGAGCAATATCTAAAATCTGTCCCTATTTGTCCCCCCATCATGTCACACTTTGTCCAGATGTCCTGCCCTAAGAGGCAGAAAGCAATGCGCATACCCTTAAGGAAAATAAAAATAAAACACAGTTTCAACTTTTTTTTTCTGTTCCCAATAAAGTTTAAGCATAGGTGGGTGAGTGAGTATGAGCTATGTGCAGCTATGCATAGCAGAGTGTAAACATTTGAAGGAGCTAAATAGAAATATACGGTCAAAATAGCCCAAGCAGAATAGTATAGTGGTTAGAGCTTTTTGCCTAGCCTCCAGGCATTCACAGTTCAAGCCCCAATGCATTTTATTCATTTTCATATGAGAAACAAGACTAAAATATATATTCTTATAAATAGGTAGTGAATAATATATATTTGTTGACCAGGCTAGTGTAGCAGGTCCAAATGTGAGGTGTCAGTGTTGTACAGATGTGAAAGCCACAGATATGAAACCCACATATAACCACAAGTGTCCCATACAGTATAGCCACAAAAGAATGTAATGTAATGAAAGCACATAGGGGAATGTCATGGAAGGGAAACATACATATCATAAGATGGCACTAAGAAAGAATTGATCCCACAATCCTGATAGTCCATAAAATAAAAGCTGAACATTGCTTAATTATGTTCAGCTAGGTCTACCCTGAGTAAACAGCACTTAAACTGTTATGTTTACCAATAATTAGCATAGCTAAGTGGATTTGCTCACTGATAAACACTGCTTAGTATCTACCTCTGTAAGCAATGCTTATCTCAGCTAAGTGGGTTTGCTAGTCGCTTAGCTCAACTCAGCATATTCAAAATAGGCCAATCACAGCAAAGGGTGGGAATCTAGCCCTACTTAAACCCCACAGGTGGGAATACAACCATAACCAGTTGTAGCTGATCACTGCAGGCACTATAGCTGATGTTGGAGAAGGTGGGTGCTTTCAGGCACAGCATTGGGGCACGCAGGAGTCCAGGATCATGGCTGGACTCCTTGTAAAAAATCATAAAGGGTGACTGCTGCAGGACCAGTAGCAGGGCTTCTAATACAAAGCAGAGGCCTGATACAGTCTTGGTCATGACCTCAGCAGTGAAACTGGCATCCTTCGAACTGGTGAGCAGGTCTGGCATCACTATGCTGACTTGAAGTGAAGGAAAGGGGACCTCTTGGAGCAGTGGGTCAAAGATGCTCGGGCGTGGAATGTCCCAACAGTGTGTAAGTACCACTATCAATTCTCATGTATCAAAGTCCAGCCTAAGTATGACATGGAAAGGTATGCATAAATGTTTCTCTATCTCCTGTACAGCTGTAGAAGAGAGGACTGCGAACTTGGAAGCCCATGCATGCAGGCTGCTAAGGCTGCATCGCGAGGCTGGTGAGTACTAATCTATCTAGCAGTAGTCAGGCAAATAAATAGAATGTAGTAGAATGACACCTGACAGTAGTTAGTAATGTCTACTGTTTGTACTGAATAAACAAGACATTAACAGGGTAATACTGATGTACAGGATATATATCAATAAGAGTGTAGCAGTACCTGTCAATAAAACTCTAAACACCAGATTGTTGTGTATACTTTGGTATATGGTAGTTTGAATGTAAATTGCTATCAACAGATTAGCTATAAGAAATGTTCCATGCACCAGGATATGGCCCCTGAATAGTAATGCTGTGTTAACCATTGTTTTCCATAATGTAATATGTCAAGGTCTGACTACAGGTTATAATAAGCATCTGCCATGCATGAATATCAGAATTACAAGAGAGATTGTCCAAACAACACACTATTATACTGTAAACAGTTCATGTTGTGTTACCATTGTTTTCCATAATGTAATATGTCAAGGTTTGACTACAGGTTATAATAAGCATCTGCCGTGCATGAATATCAGAATTACAAGAGAGATTGCCCAAACAACACACCATTATACTGCACACAGTTCATAATGAAACAGTAGCTCATGGTAATGAACTGCAACCTTGCATTCTCTTTTTGCACAAACCGGCACGGTTCGAATCTCAGGAGTGCTATTAAGCTATATGCATAATCTCATCCAAGAATATGTGAATATGTGTAGAAACAGTCAGGTATTGTTAACAGAAATTTCCTCCACAGGTCTGACAGGTAAGAAAAGGTTTAAATGAGCTGTAAAATGCCTGTAAATAGACACTGTGTACAACCCCAAGGCTGCAAATGACAAGAGAAGTACGTACACCAAGTAGTCCCCTCCAAGAAATGTCCCTCAAGGGTCATGCTGTCACAGCTAGTGGTCACTGCAGCCAACACCCAGGGTGACCGGTTGAAATCAAGATGGATTATGGCACTAGCACACACACAGTTATGACTGCACATATGTAACCTTGACTATGTGAATATATGTAGAAACAGTCAGGCAGTGGTAACAGATATTTCCTCCACAGTTCTTCCAGGTAATTAAAGTTATAAATGAACTGTAAGAAGCCTGTAAGTATACACCATGTACAAACATACCACTGCCAAACCCAAGACCATAGGTCAATGTAAAGTGAGGTAATACCTGTAGAGTAATGATTAGAGCAATGGTCATTAAAGCTGTGACCACTTCAAGCATATACAGTTGTTAATTGACATCTTTCTCTCTCCCTCACCTTATCTGCACCAGTAATCTAAACACAAAAATCAATGGGTATGTTTTCCACCAAACCTATTGTTGGAACATGTGTCCTATTGTTCTACAAATATTGAAATGTTTTCCTATTAATGTTCCCTGTTCAAATACCATCATTGGTAGCCTGTTGCTATCAATGTAACCTGCATGCCGTTATAATGCCCACTGTGGTTCCATATATGCATGTGTTCTGTTTGCTATGCAACTGTTCCAAATCTGTTGTTTTGGGTTAATGGGAATACTCATACATGCTGTTGTAACTAATCCTGGAATGTGTTTTTCATAACTAGCCAACATATGTTTTACAACTGCATCACCATAGCATGTCTGAGAAGGCCGACCCCAGTGGATCCACCTCTCCCACCTCATCTGGCCATGGCTCCAGGTTCCAGCATTCTGGGATCCACCCCAGGACCTCCTCATCTGCTGGTCCTGCACCACCTTTGGGTGGAAGCACCTCAGGGGATGGGGCTCACCCCCCCCGGACACGGGCAGGGACAGTATCCTGTCACCCAAAGCCAGGTCCAGGTTCATAGCAAGCTCCACAAGGAATTTGGAGATCAGTTACACCAGCTTGAGGGCTGCATGGTGCATCTAGAGGGTCAGCCTGCCCCTCCCATTCAGCCCCCAGCACAGCCACCTTCGGGGCCATGAAGGTGCAGTGGTGACTGCCCATTGGTGGGGACCACAGTCCCACTGTATCCAACTGGGTATCGCGAGAGTCCGATTACCAACCACCCCTTCCCGTCCAAGGTGTTTACCCTCCACATGTGTCATATACCGCCCCTGTCTGCTGTCTTGTCTGTCTTGTCTGTCTTCCTACCCAACCTACCTCCCAAAATATACCTACTATCCTTCCCCATCATCCCACTCTCATCTTAAAAAAAAATAAAGGGCAATCTGTTCTCACAAAAAAATGTTGCCCCATACATAGCTGTCCATTTCGCACACATGTGCATTGGACATGTAATCTGGTCTAATTGCCTTCACAACACATTATTGTTGTCCTCATCCCTCTCTCAGGGGTTTGAGTATCCAAATTTTCCAACAACTTCTGTATATATGCACAGCTGTTGCTGTATAAAAAATGGACAACTATGGACCTTCCCTGCACCCATCCTGCACATCCCTAGCTATCTTTCATATTGCTTTCCCCTCTTCATGCCCCCTTTTTCACAACTTTCCTATCACCCCTTTTTTTCTTTTCTTTTAAAGAAACTAGCACAGGGGTAAGCAGGTGTAACCAGTAGTAACCTGGAGTAAGTGTGTTTGCACAATGCTAAGCAATGTTAATGCAGATTAAGCACTTTGTAGGGCTGTGTGTAAGCATAGTTAACCATAAGTTAGTATTGCTTTTTGCCACGCAAACCCATGTAAACCCACTTACAACTGCTTAAAAGTGCCTTATTCACTCTGTATCCAACAGCCCTTGTTCTGTCCAGCAGCAAAATGATCAGCCCATGCAGGTGTTGAACCTAGCCCACGGCATACCATAGCCACAACAATTGACCACTAAGCCATCTGAGCTGTAGATATGTGTGAAGTTTTTCAAACATATCATTCAGTAGAGTCATTCAGCAGTAGGAAACTATTCTGTAGAATTAGTCAAGTTTTGTGTATATATATATATATATATATATATATATATATATATATATATATATATATATATATATATATATATATATATATATATATATATATATATATACACATATATATATACATACAAATGTATATGTGTATGGAGATGCAAATACATATGAACAAATAAATAGATAATATATGTTGAGATATACATATAAAATATATACATTTAGAAATACATGTATAGATAGAAAGGTAAATCAATGCATAATGTATAAATATATATACATATATATATATGTATAATATATATATGTATATATATATATATATATATATATATATATATATATATATATATATACACACACGATATATATATATATATATATATATATATATATATATATATATATATATATATATATATATATATATATATATACATATATATATATAAATATATATGTATATATTTATTTATATAAATATATATATATATATATATATATATATTTATATATATATATATATATATATACATACATATATATATATATATATATATATATATATATATATATATATATATATATATATATATATATATATATATATATATATATATATATATATATATAAACAAATACCAAACCTCGAAATGGTGCTCGAGAACGAACAATAACGGTGCACGGAGTGAAATACAAAATACCAACTGTAACTCCAGCGTTCAAATAAAATATACTAAGACAGCTTCATGAAGTTTATTGCAGCACAGTCTGCAGAAAATTTGACCGGTGACCAGTTTTGTCCTGAGGCGTCAGCAGTGTGTGACTATATTATCAGTAGACCCAATATTTATACATCATTTCAAAACATGTTAAGCAACATATTTAAAGATACAAGCACCCAACTTTAAATATCAAGAAATGAAACATTTCCTATATACAATGTTAAACACCATGTGAATATGTTTCTTACCTACATAATAATTTTAAATGCCTTGTGTTAATACAAATTATTACACCAAAACTGAACTTGAATAAACACATGTATATTAATCTATTAATCTATTACTTAGCCTTCAGAATTACCATTGGTCATTCAAGCCTGGTTTAAAGAGAGCTCCTAAATTAACTATCCAATGTCATTCTTTTTTGTGTTAATATTTTATGTTTGACCATATCATTAACACCCTGTATTTGAATCATATCAATTCCAACAACAACATGGAGGGCTATGTATTGTTTCAGAGCACATGACGTTTGGCCTACATAAAATGCCCAACATTGGCATATGGCCATATACACCACCCAAGTGCTGGTATATCTAATCAAATGTTTAATATCATAAACCCTCCTGGTGTTGACTGATGTGAAAGATTTAGTCTTAGACATCAAATTGCTGTATTTACAAAAGCCACAATAGGTATTGCCCACTATACTGTTTAAAAAAGGTATCGTTGGACCTTTTTTAAAAGTGGAAAAATGTTTCCCTAAAGATTTACCTTTCCTATACCCAAAACTGCATTCCTCTTCACTAACCTGTGTGAAAAAAAGGATCAGATTGTATAACATGCCAGAACTTAGAAATAGTTTTTTTAATATGAAAAGTATTTGAGCCATATGTTGTAATAAATCTCACCTTGCCCTTATTGGACACATCATTTGTTTGTTTGTCCAGTAATAATGGTGTCCTATCACTAGACTTGGACTGTTTAGAAGCTTTTTCAATGAGGCTTTTATTATAACCCCTATGAATAAATCTCATCTGCAAATCAGTAGCTTGTTGCTCAAATAATGGGTTCCGTGGAACAAATTCTCCTAACCTGTTGGAACTGTGACCCAGTTATATTTTGGATGGTTTGGCGGGGATGACAACTGCTGACATGTAAAAATGCTTTCTTGAAGAATGGTTTTCTGTATAGATTAGTAACTATTGTTCCATCTACTGTTTTAGTAACCATAACATCCAAGAATTCTATTTTTGTGGAATCAATGCCACCAGCTCTTGGTTTGACATAGCTTTGTATGTTAGGCAGAGATCGCCTCTGAGTAGGCGATATGCGACAGAGTAAAGCTGGAGTTTTTTGAGATGGTCTGCATAGGGCATCTGTTTGAGGCGAGTAATCCTCTTTGTGAGGTATTTCTGTGGCCTTTCCAGTTGTTGTAGATGTCTTGTGAGGTACATACCAAAAGGGGCATTGTACTCTATAATGGATCTAATGAGCGATGAGTAAAGGGAAACAATGACCTCTTTTTTCTGGATGATAAACATTTTGTGATGAAGTGTGCCACATAGAAGGATTTCCAGACCACTGTGGCAATGTGATTATCAAAGGAGAGACTACTGTCCACTTGTGTCCCAAGGTCTTTTATCACACTTTCAGTGTTAAGTATACTACCACCTATGTGGTAGTTCATGGGTACAGAGTTTTTACCAAAGGGGATGGCAATGCACTTTTTGGCATTGAGCTTCAGGCCATGGCTTTGACACCAGGCATCTGTCTCAGTGAGGCCCTTTTGTAGGATGTCCACATCGTTAGGAGTTTTGATTATGGCTCCTAGTTTGCAGTCATCTGCAAACTTTGTTAGCCAAAGACCATCTGTGATAGTGTGTACTTCAGAGAAGTAGATACCAAACAGGAGAGGGCCCAGGACTGAAGCCTGTGGTACTCCACTTGTCACTGGTCTGAAGTCGGATTTGGAGTCTGCAACTTTCACAGTGTGGGTTCTGTCCATGAGCCAGTTGGCAACCCATCTTGTGACATAGGGATTTATACCTAGTTTAGTAAGTTTATCTATAATTCCAGAATGGGGGATGGTGTCAAAAGCCTTGGCGAGATCTAGATAGGCTGTGTGAACCACCTTACCCTCATCTATGGCTTTGGTGACTGCTTCAAAGAAGTCTATCAGGTTTAGGAGACATGACCTGCTATTTACAAACCCAAACTGGGTGGGGTCCAGAGTTTGGAGATTACCAATGTCTTTGTTTATGAGTTCCATGATGATACTTTCCCTGGCCTTGCAGACCTGGCTCATCAGGCTAATGGGCGGTAGTTCTCGGGGTCTGTTGTGGCTCCCCCTTTGTGGAGTGGGATAACCATCATGGTGTGCCATTCAGTGGGCACAAAGCCTGAGGTGAGGCTAGGATTGAACATAGTACTTAGGTGAGGTGCCAGTTAGTTCTGTAGTTTATGTAGAGCGCAGCCTGGAATATCGTCAGGGCCCATGGATGCTGTGTTCTTGGCTTTGGAGAGTGAGATTTTTACCTGTGCAACCGTGATTACAGGAACTTTGCATTCCTCCGATATAGAGATGGGCCGTCTAGGGGGTGAGAGGGGGGTAAAGTTAGCACCAAACCTGTCTGCCAGGCTTTTGGCAATATCAGTTGGTTCTGTATATTTAGTGCCATTGTGCTGTAACTCAGAGCAGATCTGAGTGTTGCCATTGAGATTCTTGACATAGTTATAGAATGCTTTGTGGTTGTCTTTAGAGTCAGTGGCAATTTTGTTTTCATAACTAGCTTTGGAGGATTTTATAAGGGCTCTCAGCTTCTTACTGAGGCTGACCAAGGAGTTCCTCCAGTCATGGGATTTTACTCTTTTTTGCAACAGTTTCTTTCTTCTGTTATATATTTGTTTATGGCAGAGGACCACTAGATTGGCTTCCTTTTTTTGTAGGATAGTATTTTGTTTCTGTTAGGGATAGCATGATCCATGCACTCGTGTAAGTGTTTATAAGGTGCATTTGTGTAAGATTCAGCAGTCATACCTCTATTGTCCATCTGTCTTAAGAAGTGTGAAGCTGGCTTTGTAGAAATTTTTTATGGTGGTTTCCCTAATGGGGGGTGGGGGCAGGATGCGGATGTCTAGGGTGATCTGTGGTAGGATCTGACCAACAAGGAATTGATTTCTGGTTTGGAACACCAGTCACCCATGTTAGTAATGACCAGGTCTAGGATATTGCTGCCCCTGGTGGGGGTGTAAATAAGTTGATCCAAGGCATTGGAATTTATGAATTCCAGAAAACGTTGAGCAAAAAAGTTGGTACATGAGTAGTTTTCCCAGTTAATGGTGGGGTAGTTGAAATTGCCCATTATTAGGGTGTTGGGTTGTACCCTAATATTTTCTAGTGTATCAAGAAATGAGGAGTTGGAATCCTGGGGCATGGTGGGGGGTCTGTAGCAAGCTTCAGTTTGGATTGTGGGCTTGCCTAGAGTTAGTTGCACTTGGATAATCTCAGATGCATTGTGCTGTGCAACTAGCCTGGAGATGTGGATATCCTTAATGAATATGGACACGCCTCTAGCTTTAGTGCTTCGGTCCAGGTTAGGTGGCCAAAAGGTGTGGTACAAATTATAGCCTGTTAATGCAGGGGTGGAGCTTTGAACCAGATCTCTCTCATTGCACAGATATCGATGTTCTCCATTTTAAGGAGTGCCTTGAGTGAGTGCATTTTGAGGTTTAGACTTCTAGCATTGAGTAGCAGTACCCTCAGATTTTGCTTGCTTGTACCTGTTACGGTGGTGAATTTGTCATTTGAACCTTGCCTAAAAAAGGCACTATAGGGGTGGCAAGAGCCTTAGCCAGTATCCAGAATCCCAAGGGTGACAGGTGCAGGCCATCTCTGGCAAAGCATCGTGGTCTGTCAATCATGTCATCCCAGGCAGACAAATACTGGATCCCCTTAGAATGACACCAGAAGCTTGGCCAATTGCTGAAGTCAATCATTTTGTCCTTGTACTGTGGTATCATTCTGGGTGATGTCAGGATGTGACTCAGTGCTAGGGTCATGCCTGCCTGGGCTACAAGATCAGAGAGCTCCTCCATGTCTCTTTTCATGTAGTCCAGGGAGGTACGTTTCAGGTAATTTACACCAACATGGACAATGACAGAGTCATATTTGTTGTTGTTTTAGAGTGATCTGAGTGTGTGCATTATGTGGCAGATCCTGGCACCTGACAGGCAGCTGACAGTAACTTTCTCCTTGTTTAGCCTGGTGAGTGGAACATCAGTGTGCCTGACTATAGACTCACCTATGACTAGAGTGTTGGATACGTTGTTATGCCTTATGGGCTGTGGTTGAGTGGCACACTGAGTTTGCAGGCTATGTGTCATTTAGGTTGTGTTAGGGTGTAGAGTTTGCTTGCATTTCTGCTTTGTAGGTCCCTGTTGCTTGGGCAGGTTTTTGTTGAGAGCCTCCGTGATTGTAGGTGTGTGTTTTGTGTTTCTATGTGTGTATTTTGGTGGTGTAAGTTTTGAGGGACTATGTTGAGTGTGGTGTGGTGCAAGTGTTTACCTTCTCCTCTTGACTGTCTAGTCTAGTCTTGGGTGAAGAGAGCTTTGCTTCCAGTTTGTATATACACAGCCACCAATTACACTACTTATTTAACCCCCTAATGGATAAAGTATCACATTTAAGAATTTAAACTGATTCTATATAGAACAAATGTTCTTTCATGACTACTAGTCCCATGGGGAGAATTATTAAAATATACAACTATAGAACTGTTTCCTTTCTCATCAGTAAAATGTCTCATGTTTTCTAACAGCCTAGTTTTAAAACATTTGTTACTCTCTCTCACATAAAATATGTTACAAGGGCATCTAAGAGCATTCTCCATACAGCAACCTCTTGAATGTACAGAGTCCCACATGTTGTCCACCCTTTGCCTTCAGCAGGAATGACAGAACAATTTAATGGTAGACTCTACCTATCAACCTCTTACTTTATGGCATCTGTACAGAGCCTGACATAATTTGAGACAGTGGCCCAAAAACATGGCCATACTTGGAATATTGCTGTTATAAACTGAGAAAATTGCTGGTGTTACATAATTTGTTGTAACAAATCTTTATTGAGGAATATAAATTTTGAGACACAAATGGATGTTAGCATTTACTGATTGCAATCACCAGAGTGTGCTACTGATTTGCCAAGGACAACACCTGTCTGGGGAACAGACCAAACATAACAGGCAAACCTCAGGCCATTATGTGGATTGCCCTACAGTTGAGGGTTACCCAGACACAGAACTTTGTCATACTGAAACCCATGCTAAAGTTGCATATTCAGACAAACCCTATTAAACAAGTAGTATTCAAAACATATAACAGGAATACTCACATCCTGCCCCTAAGTCTTGACTCTTCTCCACCATTTAGTTGGCTTGTCTCCACAGGTCTTGTTCTAAGAGGTATAAGCTCACACACATCCAGGATGTCTTCCTCACAGGTAAGGGAAAGGGTCAACACCCACAGGGAGTACTTAATTATAGGAGTGTGTTTCCATGACATTGGCTATTTGAATTACTACACAACTGCTCTGCATGCAATCAGCAACTGGGGAACACCAATTGGTGCTCAGGCCATCACATGGTCATGAGCATTACCTACAAAAGACAAGCTACCATCTATTCCAACCATATCTGTCATAGACAGTCTATCAGCGCAAAGCTGATGTAGTGTGAGAAAAAAAAAATAAAAATATATATCTGTGAAAAATCCAGAAAAAAATAAAAAGGTATGTGAAACAAGTAAGCATGTAACTAAATGCAGTAGGTGGTCTGTAATAATGGAAAGTAGGGATTTGAAAGCATATACAACACTGATGGCCATAGCATGTGGCTCTGTCTGTAGTGACCAGGCCACCTACTGGGATGTTGTACATATCCATATCTTACTTGTGAATACAACTAGGATTTACTTGTTTGTCTTGGAAATGTGAGACACCTATACATGGTGTTTGCATAGTAAAGTATTGTTGCAGATGTGTGTGTTGAACTGCATGTTATATACTGAGCTCATACCATTTAACTGCCCAGTGTTTTGCACACTGACCATGTGTGTGCCTCATATTTGTAGTCATTTACCCATAGAGTTGTGTTATGTCTGTCAAATCCATGCTAAATCTGTGACGACTGACATTACAACATCCCCTTTCATTGTCCTCTGGCTTTTCCCATTTGGGATAGCCACAGTGGATCATCTGTTGCCATTTCTGCCTGTCCTCTGAATCTTGTTCTCTCATACCACCCACCTGCATGTCCTGTCTCAACACATCCAGAAACCTTATCTGAGGCCTTTCTCTCTTCCTCTTACCTGGAAGCTACATCCTTACCATCTGTTTCCCAATATACTCAGCACCCCTCCTCAGCACATGTTCAAACTGATGTAATGCTGCTTCTCCAACTTTTTCTAATATCCGTCCGACATAGTCTGAGCCTGTCATATACACAATGCTAAACCTGTGTACCCATGTCACACACAGTGCAAATCATAACATCTGTAACTCTGCCATGTGCAGCTCTGACACCTGCCTTTTTGTCAATGCCACTGTCTCCAACCCATATAACAAAGGGGGTCTCACTACCCTCTTGTAGAACTTACATATCACATTTACTGGTACTCACCTGTCTCAAATCCCTCCTGACACTCTTCTCCACCCTCTCCATCCTGCCTATACTCTCTTCTTCACCTGTACTCCATAGACCTCATTACTCTGAAATGTTGATCCCAATCATTTGAACACATACACCTTTGCCAACTGTACTCCATGCATTCTCAACATTCCGCTATCCTCCCTCTCATTCATACACAGATATTCTGTCCTAGAGCTGCTGGCCTTCATTCCTCTCCTCTCCAAAAGATGTTCCCTACTCTCAATACAGATCACAATGTCATCTGCAAACAACATAGTCAACTGGGACTCCCTTATGATCTTTTCTGTTAACCTGTCCATCACCATTGCAATTCAGAAAGGGCTCACAGCTGATCCCTGATGTCACCCCACCTCCACCATAAACACATCTGTCAATCCCAATGCAGACTTCAGTGCTGTCACACCATCCTTGTACATATCCTGTACCACTCTGACATATATCTCTTCCACTCATGACTTCATCATACAATACCACAACCTCTGTCTAGACACCCTGTCATATGCTTTCTGTAATCCAGAGAGACACAGAGCAACAACTATCCTTCTCTGTATTCCACCAGTAACAGTCTCAGAGCAAACACAACTTCAGCAGTGCCCTTTCCACACATGAAACCATACTGCTGACCACTACTCCTTACCTTCCTGTGTAACCCAGCTTCCACTACTCTTTCCCGTAACTTCATGTTGTGACTGGTCATTATAATCTCTCTGTAGTTATCACAGCTCTGCATATCAACCTCATTCTTAACACCGTACCCAAGCAATTTCCATTCCTCATGCAACCTCACACTTCCCATGCTATCAGTAAACAATCTGGCTAACACACCACTGCCATTTCCCCTAAACAACCCCATAATTCCACTGGTGTGTAATGTGGTCTGGCAGGCTTGCCAGTATTCATCCTCTTCATAGCTCTCCTTAGATCCTCCTTGTTAAGCCATTGCACTTCCATCATCCAACCTTGTCTGTCTCATTCTCTTCATTCATCAGCTTCTCAAAGTACACTGTCCATGTGATCAACACACTCTCGTCATTTGTGAGTACATATACCTCATCACCCTTTATCACCCTTATCTGCTGCACATCTTTCCTAGCTCAGTGCATCTGTCTAGCCAATTGGTACAATTCCTTTCATCCATACTTAGTGTCCACCCTGTCATAGTACTCTTCATTTGCCCATCCTCAGCCTTTGCCACCTGTCTCTTTGCCATAGACATTACCTCCTCATATTCCTACCTACATTCCTCATCTTTCTGACAATCCCACTCCTTCTTCCCCAACCTCTGTCTCTGTATCCTGTCTAGTACTTCCTCAGAACAACAGCAGGTGTCCTTGTACTGCTTCCTCAATCCACATGCCACACCAATCACCCTTCTCACTGTCTCCCTTACCAGTTCTGCTGTACTTAAATAGATAACAGATTGTCACTGCCACCCAGTGCCTGTCTCAATTCTTTCCTGAACTCCACCAAACAATCACCCTTTTCAATTCACACTATTTGATCCTTGGTGCTGCCCCCACACTCCTCCTCTTCTTGATCACCAACATCATCTTACATACCAACATTCTCTGCTGCCTAAATACTCTTTCCCCTGTCACCACTTTACAGTCTCCAATCTGCTTCAAACCGGCCCTCCTACATTGGATATATTCCACCTGTGTGTTTATCTTATTCCAGTCGTGTATATCACCCTATGCTCCTCCCTCATGTTATAGTATGTATTCAGCACAGCCATGTCCATCCTTTTTGTAAACTCCACTACCATCTCACCATCTCACTCCTTTCATAGGTTCATAGAGTAGTACTAAGCTAGCTGCCCTTGCAAGCCATTTTAAGCTTAGCCAATTATCCCTTGTGAGACTCAAACCCTGCACCTTGTGTTTGTAAGGCAAACACCTTAACCATTAGGCCACCCTCCCAACCCCAAAAAGTCCATATGTTCATAGGTTAGTACTAGGCTAACTGCCCTTGCGAGACATTTTAAGCCTAGCCAATTATCCCCTGTGAGATTCAAACCCTGTACCTTGCATTTGTAAGGTAAACACCTTAACCATTAGGCTATCTTCCCAGCCCAAAATAAACATCCTTTGCAAGACTCAAACACAGGACCCTGCACACCATAGCCAAAGTGATTTTAACACCATACCCATCAATTCCCCATCTCCTCTGTTCACTTCACCAATATGCCTATTGCCATCTAATGCAATGACCAGACTGTCACCCTTGGGTCCAGTCATCACCACGTACTCAAACTGATGTCACATTTCTCTTTCTCATCCATCACACAACCAACTTGCGTATGATATGCACTAACAACAGTCATCATTACACCATCAGCTTACAGCTTCAGAAACATCACTCTATCAGACACTCATGTCATCCTCCAAAAACACTCTTGGCATACTGTGCCTGCAGCAGAAGCCCTACCCCCTTTCTCCTCCAGTCCACACTATGATAACACAGTTGTGACCTGCCTACCATACCCCCAGCCATAATTCCCTTTCTTGTGGTCTCTTGCATGCACACAATATATCAACCATCCCTTGGCCATCATATCAGCGAGCCTGGTCCCTATACCAGTCATACTGCCAACATTAACAATTCTTACCCTCAATGCCACCCTCCTAGCCTTTCACCTCTCTTCCTGTCATATGACTGTAGGACATCCTCAAGGGGATGCCTGTCAGTGCAAAGGCTACTGTGCTATTGAATGACTCAAGTATGTTACAGCAATACTGAGACACTGTCATTGATTTTGTCCCATTGCACCCATATATGCATGGCATCCTACCGATGTCCTGCTGTAACAGGTTGAGAGAGTGATGACTGCGCAGCAAGAGTGTGAATGTAGTGTGTCACACTGACGTAGAACAGGCATGTATGTGATGTATTACCTACACACATGTCAATATGTGTCAACTTCATGAAAACAGACATGGGATGCAAAATGTCAGTTAAAAAAGCTGTACGTGTTGTACACTTGTGTAATCTTAGTTACTGTGCACCCAAAACAGTGACATTTCTACAGCTACTGGTTGTTGCATTGCCTTGACACAGCCATGGTTAGTACAATAAGCTTGATTATCATTACTAAATTGGAGAGATATCAAACTGTGTTATGACTTTGTGGCCATGCCCACTACAAACATCTGATTGAATACATGCATGGCTGTATGGACTGAGCAATACCTAACTTGTCATACCTGCCTTCACCAAAGAAGGGTAATCCCCTTTGCTGGACAGCAGCATTACACAAACCACAGACTTGGTCCCTATAGTGGCTGTACAGGGCAATGTAGAGGCAGCAACCAACCAGGCATCAAGTCAGCCATGATCTGAATGAGCATATAAGGTCACAGGTGGATTACTGTAAGGCCAACTATGAGTACAAATTGGAGACATGGACGAGGGACAATCACAAGGTCATCTTCCCTTATGTATGCAATCTCAGAGGCAACAAACCAACCCAACCTGTAATGGTGGCCAATCAGATCACATGCACACATAGCATAGCTACAGGCAACCTGCTACAGATATGGTTATGGCAAACATCAGTCCCTGACTCAACATCACTATAGGTAGATATGTACTGCACCCACACCCCTCCCCTCTTCACTAGTGAGAAGGTACATATTGCCTACTGAAATGCAACAAATGCAAGTATCCATATTATGTCATATCATCCCTGCCTTCATCTTACATGAACTCAGGCATGTTATTCCCAGCTGCATTACACACTGTAGTCACACCAAGCCGCAGCACCATCCACACACCATCTGCATGGAAGATGGCTATTGTATTCCATTTACACAGACCTGAATGAGGAATGGCAGATTATGTAATCAACTTGCCCTCACTGAGGGCAGTATGACTCATCAGGACCAGCAGTGCAATCCAAGCTGATACTGTGCTGATAGATTACAGAGGTATGGTATGGTTGTGAGTGTTGGCTACTGGTATTTAAGGTATATGTGCAGGTACTGGACATACTATTGCCAAATGTATGGGGTCCTGTAATGTGATTCCCTGTTAGTGTCTACCAGGTGCAATGTCATATCACCGTAAGGACACCTTTTCACAGCGGAATGCAACCCGATAATGGAAGCCATAATACAGAACCACACAGTACTGTTGGGCTGAAGCCAGAATCATCTGCAGGAGAGGACCACCCTGTGGGATGACCCTGTCTGCAGGCAAAATAAGGTGGGCCTGCATGCATGTACATAAGAGCAGGTGCAGCATCATGCCACCAACCTCATATGCCATGCCTGGAAAAGAGCTGCTGCCATGGCCAGGGACCCCACAACCATAGATGGGAGCCCAGCCATACAGCCCCCCACTGACACCAAATGAGGAGCTCCCTGCCATGCTTGGGCCACCCATCACAGTACAACACCAGGGTACAAAGCCCCACTTGCTGAAGGTGGGTGGCATCCACACAATGGACAAGGAGCATGGAGGTAAGGTCCCAGTGGGAATTAGTAGGCTACTGTATGAGACATACTTGTATCTGTACACAATCTACATGCATGTGCCAGGTCAGATTGCAGTTGTGGATGGGGATTTCTAATGCACATAAGTGCAAATCTATGGTGAAAGACAGCAAATTGTGTAGTACTGGGTGCTGTAAATGAGCAGACATGCTGCATTCATCCTTTACGTAGGGCACATGTGAGTCTGCTGACATTACCTCTCTCCCACAACTATATAGGTTACTCTGGTCAGCATATAGGATAGCAGCCTGAAGCTGGTGAGTATGGAATAGCTCAGTTGTGCTTTGGCAATACCCCAGGCATGTGGAGGGCATGCAAGGTACCATGCACACAACTATGACTAATAACTATATTGCATTATGTGCATGTTCACTTGTGGTAGGGTTAATTGTATTGCATCACAGTGGTCACCACAGGGTCCTATCTAAAAAAAATGTAACATTCCTGTAGCATACTTCACATCCTGTCAGTGCAAGATGTCTGGACAGACACCAGCAAAATGTGTTGGACAAACTGACTAAAGTAAGGACATGTGTGAAACATTACTGCTTTACAGTGGATATAAAATGTATACATGCACCTGTTAACATGCTATTTGTTTCTGATATATACTGAATGAGACCACAATATATCAGTCCACACCTTTCCCAACATTTAATGTGGCCCATGACATGAAAAATTCACTTGTAAAACCAAGCATCTGGACTCATGTATTGCACTTACAACATTTGGACAAGTGTGAGGGTATCAGATGTTGTATCAGTATGCTGTTTCAGTCAGGTGTGATACCTGCCACTGCCATATGTGTCAGTACACTCACTGAGGCCTATTTGGCAACAGTATCATATATATGGGCATTGTTAAGGCAGACAGAGCACTAATAGTTTCCAAACATCTGGATGTTCCAGACACATCTGTACAGAGGACTGGTATGGACTGTACAATGGTTTCACATGCTGCATGTGAGACAGATACCCCTACCACACTATATAAAGTAATGGCGTCATGAGGTGGTCACCTGCCATGTATAGTACACACATCAAAATGGTATCAGCCACACAAGAAATGATCCACACACACCAGCATTAAGATTAGAACTCCTACCTATCTGTTTCTGTCTACTATAGAGTTATGCAGTTATTAGATGTGCCACGGAGGTTACACAGTTTCACCATGTTCAAAGGTACTTCCACGGTGAATACCATCAACAGGACTACTAAATTAGGATGAGAATGGTGGTATACCTTCACAGTACATGATTATCACCCAAACATAATCAGTTGCCAGTATTGAGATTAGAACTTCTGTCTGTCTAGTTATTTGTATTATGCAGGTAGCAGACACGCCATGAAGCTTTCACAATTTCACATTGTCCAAAGGTGCTTCTAAGGTGAATGACAACAACAGCACTAGTAAAGTAGGGTGGGGGAAGTGTAAAGGGTGGTACACAAATCAAAATGATATAAGCCACATAGTACATGATATGCACATACACACACACACACACACACACACACACACACACACACACACACACACACACACACACACACACACACACACACACACACACACACACACACCATACCTCTCAACCTGGAAATATCAAAAATCTGGACAAGGCCCATGAAAAATAGGTACAAATCTGTATGCTGATTAATTTAAAATTTGCATACATAATTACACAACCCCGCCCACTCCAATGAAATTGAGGGATACCAAGTTTCAAATTCAGACTGAAGAACAGAACCAAAATATAGCACCAGAGACTCCCAGTAGCCATTCCAATGTTCCATTACCTGGCTATTTCACATCATTTACCATAAACACTAATGTGTGCATACTGCTTTACTACAATGATTATTTGGATTTTATTTTTTACATTTTATAGCACAATGCACAAACAGTAATAGATATCTGGTTGCTAAACAAAGCAATACTGTCTCACAATGAAAATAGATTTGGCATTAAAACTTCTCTGCCCTTGAAACTTTCATTCACTGAAACAGCATTGAAACTCACAGATTATCTTTGAGTTGTTTTCAAATCAGAAGCCCCTTGCACACAAAACAAGAAACATACATGCGTTTTTTGATACACCTTCCTGATTTTATTATATTCCTTGTATAATACAGCACATCTGTTAGACTTAAGTTAGAGTACATTTTAAATTTATTGTTTAAACATTTTTCCAGTAGGCAATGAAACAAAATGCATGAACCAATAATGACAAAAATGTCTTATTCAGAACACTTCCATGATAGTCTACTTATACACGCACACTATATTATATATAATCACAGTAGTGTAAGCCATAGTCATATTGCACAGCTTCTTGCACTTATTTTTAATTGGGGGGGGCAAAAGGCAAAAAAAACAGGGACGCATTTTAAACATTGCTTGAATAAAATATTATCACCATGCATTTCACTGCCAAGACTTGAACCGAGGTATCTCTACACTACAGTCAGGAAAACGTACCACTAAACCAAATCAACAGTTTGCTGAAAGACAGGAAGACAAACTTAAATGGCTATCATTTAGTGAATTCAATTCACACTCTCAACCTCTCAGCACAAAAAAACAGAACAAAGCCAATAATGGGGGAATACAGCCCCAAAACATTTCAAATGCTGATCTTATAAACTTAAAACAAAACATTTTATTCTAGCAATTTTCTACCATTTATTTTATGAAAAATATGAAGCTTGAAATTGAAATACAAAATCCAGACAAGCATAAATTCACAAGTGGTGGTGGCTGGGGACTTTAGGCTCTTTTTTACCTTGTGCCCAAGGTACAGGGTTTCAGCCTGAGTACCTCTAGCCACCAATTGGAGAGACAAGCTACAGTGTCATGGTTTTCCCTTCAGCATTTAGTTTCTACTTCAGTTTATTGAGTTCCCTGTCACAATAAGCTGCTGACCTAGAGTACATTAATGTATAGAACTCGAGTGGTTATCTAGGTGGGATTAGAAGGCCCCTTTATGCCCTTACCATTACTCCATTTAGCCAATGATGCAATGCCTGTTACCATGAGCCACTCTGAATGCATGATTTCATGTACCCATGCCTTGTTGAGGTATCGCATTTTCCCAGATGGTACTCCTTAGATGAGAACTGTCTTATTTCCTCTTATGGTGCTGCCTTCACAAGAAGATAGGCTGCCATTTTAACTAAAATTATCTTGGGCACAGTCAGAGCTAAAGCTATTGTTTTGAAGACCTGGCTGAAAATGACATGCCTTTTTTCATAAGGACTGCTTCTGGCAGGGTTTCTTGACATAATACACACACACACACACACACACACACACACACACACACACACACACGCACACGCACACGCACACACACACACACACACACACACACACACACACACACACACACACACACACACACACACACTTTCTTCCTTACCTCTTTCCCCTGCATAGCAAAACAAAAGTCCCTCTCTCGGCAAATTCAGCAGTCCCTCTCTCGGCAGCATAAAGCAAAGCAGAAGAAGCAAGTCAGCAGTTCTAAGTCCATCTCTCAGCAGCATTTTTAAGGCAAAGCACTTCCCGGCAGTGAAGTCCCTCTCACGGCAGCATATTCAGCAGTCCCTCATCCCTCTCTAGGCAGCATAAGCAAAGCTTCTTCCCTCGAAAATAGTCAGCAGTTCTAAGTCCCTTTCTCAGCAGCATTTTCAAAACACAGCAATTCCCGCCTGCACGCAGCCAGCCGGAAATGTTGATGTGAGCTCTGTGAGCTCAATTCCAACTGGCTGGTAGTGCTGTCAGAGCTGATATCATTGAGCATGTGATGATGTCAGCGCCGACAGTGCGAAATTTCAAAACTAAAAAAAACAGCAGCAAAGAAATCGGAAATGAAGGGGTGCCACTCGGGAATCGTGGCACCCCTTCATTTGGACCCCAAAACTCGGTAAAAAATGAGTAATTCAGGATGGTTGGGAGGTCTGACACACACACACACACTTGCCAGTATTGAGATTAGAACTCCTGCTTATCTAGTTATTTTTACCATAGTGTTACACAGTAATCAGACATGCCATGGAGCTTACACAATGTCACCTAGTCCAAAGGTACTTTTAAGGTGAATGATAACAGGACTAATAAATTGAAGTGGGGGAAGTATAACGGGTGGTACACAAGTCAAAAATGCTGTAAGCCACACAGTACATGATTCTCTCACACACACACACACACACACACACACACACACACACACACACACACACACACACACACACACACACACACACACACACACACACACACACACACACAAGCAAACTTGTCAGTATTGAGATTAGAACCCCTGCCTATCCAGTTATTTCTACTATAGTGTTACACAGTTACTGCACTTACAACTGGCCAAAGGTGCTGATAATTGCCTCATGTAGACAGACAACCCTCTCCTCCTACCACCCAACACTACAACCTGTGAGAGATGCACTTACATAGCCAAACTGGAAGCAAAGCTCTCTCTACCCAAGACTGTGCTAGACAGTCAAGAGGAGAAGGCCAACATCTGCACTACACCTCAAGCAACACATAGCTCTTTTAAACCAACACCATCAACACCCACACATAGCAACATTATATCCACATATGTGGATGCCCGTAACTGTAAGCTGCCCAAGCAACAAGGACCTCCGAAGCTGAAATGCAAACAAACACCAATCGCAACCAAAGTGTCACATAGCTCACAACACCAGTGTGCCATGCAGCAACAGCCCCTAAGACAAGACAACGTACCTAAAACTTTAGTCATAGGTGACTCTATAGTCAGGAACACTGATGTCCTACTCACCAGGCTGAACAAGGAGAAAATTATAGTCAGCTGCCTGTTGGGTGCCAGGATCCACCACATAATGCATGCACTCAAGTCACTCCACAACAAGAACAAATATGACTCTGTCATTGTCCATGTTGGAGTGAATGACTTGAGACGTACCTCCCTGGACTATATGAAAAGAAACATGAAGAGCTCTGGGATCATGTGTCCCATGCAGGTATGACCCTAACCATAAGTAGCATCCTGCCTTCGCCCAGAATGATATCACACTATAACGGCAAAATGATTTACTTCAACAATTGGCTAAGCTTCTGGTGTCATTCAAAGGGGATCCAGTATCTGTCTTCCTGGGTTGACATGATCGAAAGACAACGATGCTTTGCCAGAGATGGTCTACACCTGTTGCCCTAGGGATTCAAGTTACTGGCTAAGGCTCTTGCTACCCATAGAGTGCCTTTTTTAGGCAAAGTTCAAAGGACAAAACCACCACCGTAACAAGTAGAAGCATGCAAATTCTGAAGGTAATGCTACTCAATGCTAGAAGTCTAAACCTCAAAATGCACTCTCTCGAGGCACTCCTAAAAAAGGAGAACATCGATATCTGTGCAGTAACTGAGACCTGGTTAAAGGCTCCAGAGAGCACTCATGCAATACCAGGATACACTCTTACTGCACTTTTCAGCCACCAAATCAGGACCAAAACACTAAAGGTGGAGGAGTGTCTATATTCACCAAGGATATTCACACCACCAGGCTGGTTGCCCAACACAATGCGTCTGAATTTCTCCAGGTGCAACTAATACTAGGTAAGACTGCAATGCAAATTGTAGCTTGCTACAAATCCCCCACCATGCCACAAGATTCTCACTGCACCTTTCTAAACATACTGGAAAATATTAAGATACAACCAAGCACCCTAATACTGGGTGATTTCAACTACCCTGCCATTAACTGGGAAAACTACTCATGTACCAATAACTTTGCCCAATGGTTCTTGGAATTCATAAATCCCAATGCCCTGGATCAACTAATCCATAGTCCAACCAGGGGCTCCAATATCCTAGACCTGGTCATTACCAACATGGGAAATTGATGCTCCACACCTATGGTCACCCCTTCGTTGGTCAGGTCTGACCATAAGCTACTCACCCTTAACATTCACATCACACCCCCACCCACCAGTAAGGAAACCTCTATAAAAACTTTCTCCAAAGCCAACTTCATGCTACTCAAGTCAGAAGTGACACCTATGCAGATGGGAACTGAATGTTTGACTACTGAATCCTACACTAAAGCACTGTACGAGCACATCCACTCATGCATAAATCATGCAATCCCAAATAGAACCAAGATGCTCTCCTCCAGAAAATGGAAGCCAATCTGGTGGTCCCCTGCCATAAATAAACCTTACAACAAAAGGAAGAAACTGTTGCAGAAAAGAGGAAAAATCCCAGGATGCAAAAAGCTTACTTACCAGCCTCAGTAAGAAACTGAGATTCCTCATAAAATCCTCCAAGGCTAGTTACTTAAATAAAATTGCCAAAGATTCCAAAGACAACCACAAAGCATTCTATAACTATGCCAAGAATCTAAATGGCAATGCTCAGATCTTCTCTGAGCTACAACAGAATGGCATTAAATATACGGATCCCAAGGATATTGCCAATATCCTGGCAGATCAATTCAGTGCCAACTTCACCCCCCACCCCCTAAACGGCCCATCTCAATACTGGAAGATTGCCAAATTCCGGTAATAATGGCCACACAGGTAAAAACACACTCTCCAAAGCTAAGAATACAGCATCCATGGGACCAGATGACATCCTGGGCCATGTACTACATGAACTACAAAATGAACTTGCACCTCACCTAAGTGTCATGTTTAATCATAGCCTCACCTCAGGCTTCATGACCACTGAGTGATGCACAGCTATAGTTATCGCACTCCACAAGTGGTGATCCACCTTGGATCCCAGGAACTACTACCCCATCAGTCTGACAAGCCTGATCTGCAAGGCCATGGAATGTATTATCATGGAATTTATAAACAAAGACATTGGCAACCTTCAAACACTGGACCCCTCCCAGTTTTGGTTCGTGAATGGCCGATCTTGTCTCCTGAACCTGATTGATTTCTTTGAATCAGTCTCCGGTGCTGTGGATGAGGGTAAGGCGGTCCACGCAGCCTATCTGGACCTCACCAAGGCCTTTGACACCATCCCCCACTCTGGAATCATAGATAGACTTACCAAACTGGGCATTAATCCCTACATCACTCGATGGGTTGCCAACTGGCTTACTGACAGAACCCAGACTGTAAAAGTAGCTGACTCCAAATCCAGCTCCAGACAAGTGGATTCAGTCCTGGGACAGCTCTTGTTTGGCATCTACTTTTCTGATGTACAGGCTAACAATAAGGGACTCTGGCTAACAAAATTCGCAGATGACTGCAAACTGGGAGCCATTATTGAATCCCCAGATGATGTGGATATTCTACAAATGGGCCTTACAGAAACAGATGCTTGGTACCAGAGCCATGGGCTCAAGCTCAATGCCAAGAAATGTATAGTTATCCCCTTTTGGAAAAAACGTGTACCCGTCAATTACCACATAGGTGGGAGTACAGTAAACACCGAAAGTGTGATAAGAGACTTAGGGCACAGGTGGACAGTGGTCTCACCTTCAATAACCACATCACCACAAGTCAGGAAATCCTTCTATGTGGCACACCTCATTACTAAGGGCGTTTCATCCAGAAAATAGGAGGTCATTGTCCTACTGTACTCATCTCTGATTAGACCCATTATAGAATACAATGCCCCATTTGGTATGTACCTCTCAAGACATCTGCAACAACTGGAAAGGCCACAGAAATACCTCAATAAAAGAATTACAGGCCTAAAGCAAATGCCCTACACTGACCGCCTTAAAAAAGTCCAGCTGTACTCTGTCTCATATCATCTAATCAGAGGTGATCTCTGCTTAACATACAAGGCCATGTCAAACCCAGAGCTGTTGGACATGCTACACTTAAAGAAATTCCAATTCCTCAGAGCCACATGCTCCAGGTATATAAACCTTGTCATCACAATAAACAAAACATGCTGGAGGGATAGGTTCCTGACCCAGAGCCTCCCCATACTCTGGAATAGACTGCCCATACATATCAAGCAAAGCACCTCTTTGGCCCTCTTCAAAAGGAACATTGACGTTTGGATGGGAGAAAGGAAATTCACCCTGGGGATCACATCAGTTGCCCTGCTAGACAGTCGTACAGGGAAGTAAATAGTGTGGGAAGAAATAGCTAGGGAATTATTATGGCTAGGGTTGTATAGGCCTTAGGGCTGATAGCCTAGTACCAACCTATGAACCTATGAACCTATACCTGTACAGCTGAGGTAAAGTATTACAGGTGGCAGGAAGTCTGCCTTCAGTTTCTCTCTTACATTTTGCTAGTATGTTTCTGTCTTGCATTTCAAATAGCATTATAGCTCTGCACTTCACCAGGTTCTTGTATCAATAGGTGTTTCACACCTGGGAGGAATCAGTAGTACTCGTTCATCATGGAATTAGCCCCAGTACTTACTAGTTATGACCACCCCTCCTGGCATGATTGCAGTGTGTTTTCTATGCTTTCACCCATTAACCTGGTGCACTTGTCCATTTTGAGGAACTGTTGCAACTGCCTCATGTACACAGACAACCCTCTCCTCTAAACTCCAAACAATCAGACCAGTGAGAGTTACCCCTATATCACCAAATGTGGAAATATACACTCTCCAGCAAAGACTGGACTAGCTGGTCAAGAGGATAAGATCAACACCTGCACCACACCATGTGGAACACATAGCTCGCCACAACACCCACTATGACAGCCCTGACATACACTGAAAAGCCACACACCCACCTTCACAGCAGCACTCAATGGACATTTACACAAACAGCACAGACCAGCAGTACAGACACCCACTCAGACACCATGACCTAGCACATGCCAAAAGACACATATATCACCTACACAGTGTGAGCCTCAACCTAAGCTCCTAAGGCTAACCACCTAGCACAATACACCGATCATGGCACAGATGTCCCACTCAATAAGTTGATTATGGAGGAGGTAACAGCCTACTGTATACCACATGCTAACATCCAAAACCTGACACACCCAGTTGGGCCACTCCACAACAGCTACAAGTATCATTCTGTCATCATCCATGTGGGTGTGAATGACTTGAGACACACACCCCCAACTACATGATGAGACGTGGTTGAACTCTCAGATTATGTGGTCCAGGCATATGTGACAGTATCCCTGAGCAGTATACTGCCATCACCGAGAATGATGCTGCAGTACTATCAACAGATAATTGACTGCAACATTGGCTTACATGTTGTGTGCCATTCTCAGGAGATCCAGTATCTCTCTGATTGGAATAACATGATTGACAGACCTCAATGTCTTGCCAGACATGTCCTAAATCTGTCAGCCCTGGGTTTTCATATACAGGCTAAGTGTCTTGCCACTTCTATAGTGCCTTATTAGGCAGTGTTCCAAATCAAATTACCACCGTAACAGCTAGACATGTATGCAATCTGAGGTTCATGCTGCTCAACAGTAGACACCTAACTGCCAAGATGCAGTCACGCAAAGCACTCCTCAGAGTGGAGGACATTGACATTTGTGCTGTAACGGAGAGGTGGTTCACAGCAGCAGACAACAGTCCTGCACTAACAGCCTATGACACATTCCACAGATGTCATCTCCCAAACATGGACCACACCTCCACAGGTGTTGTCTCCATGTTCATAATGGATATGCACACCTCCAGACTAGTATCCCAGCATAATACATTGGAGGTACTACCAGTACAGTTGACTTTAGGTAATAGTGCAATCCACAACATAGCCCCATCTATGTCCCTAGACTGTTAATGCACATTCCTTAACACCCTGGCATCTATGAAGGTCCAATCCAACAATGACATAGTAAGAGACTTCAACTACCCCTCCATCACCTGGGGAAAGTAGTCAAGCACCAGTACACTGGTCCAATGCTTTCTGGAATTCATCAGTTCCAATGCCCTGGACTGGCTCATACTGACCCCCAATAGAGGATGCAATGACATTGACCTGTGTTGATTACTTACATATGGGACTGTTGCTTAACCACAGTTGTCAATCCCTACCTGGTCAAATCCAAACATGATGTAATCAACATGGAGCTCAACATCTCACCCACACCCCCCACAAAGGTAACCACCTTGAAAAACCTCTCCAGTGCTGACTTTGCTGTCATAAAAACAGGGGTGGATGACTTCACTGCACCCATGCCAATGGAAAATAGCTGCACAACTGTCAAATCATACACATATACACTGCACAGACATGCACATGAATGCATGGTACTAGCCATAGCCAACAGAACCCAGACACTGTCCTACAAACACTGGAAGCTAATGTGATGGTCCCCTGCCATTACTAAAGTGTACAACAGAAGGAGGACACTGTTACAGAAAAAGGTGGTGTCCCAAGATTGGTGAACCCCCTTATTAGCCTCAAATACAACTTGGGATCCCTCATGGAATCACCTACAGGCAGCTATGAAGGTAGAATTGCAGCAGACACTGAAGACAATTACAAAAACCTTTGATAGTTATATCAACAACTTCCACATCAATAACCACAAGTGCTGTGAGTTATTGCACAATGCTAATTCCTATCCTGAGTCAACAGATATTGGCCACAGTCTTGCAAACACATTCAGTGCCAGCTTTACTTCTCTCTACCCCCAAAGGAGACAATCACAATGGCAGATGAATGTGAGGCACCCAGCATTACCGCAGGTCAGGTTAGACCTGCACTGTCCACAGGCAAGAATACAGCTTCCATGGGACCCCAAAATATCCGTGGCTGTATTCTACACGACATACAAAGAGACCTGGCACCACATCTGTGTGCCCTGGTCAGTCACAGTCTCAGCTCAGGCTTTGTCCTCCCAAAATGGCACACTGCTTCCATCATCCCTCTCCATAAAGAGGTAGAATCTACAGACCCTGGGCATTATTGGGCCCTTAACCTGACAAGTCTACTATGTACGGGTATGGACCGCATCATCAGAGACCTGATTGACTAAGATATGGGTGATCTCCTAACTCTGGACCCCACACAGTTTGGCTTTGTGAATGGCGGATCATACCTGCTCAACCTGGTTGACATCTTTGAGTGAGCCACCAAGGCTCTTTACGACAGTAAGGCACTGCATACAGTGTACCTCAATCTGGCCAAAGCTTCTGATACCATTCTTCAGTCAGGAATTATTGATAAACCCAACAAACTAGGCTTCACCCCCCTATATTAGTGGGTGGTTTGCAAATTGGTTCACATACACATATACACTGCACAGACATGCACATGAATGCATGGTATTAGCCATAGCCAACAGAACCCAGACACTGTCCTACAGTATGACAGTGGCAAAATCCAAGTCGGACTGGCAAGCAGTCTCAAGTGGAGTCCCACAGGGTTCACTACTGGATAGTGTCCTGTCCAGCATCTACTTATCAGGAGTCCAGCCCAACAAAGAGAAACTCTGACTGACCAAGTTCACAGAGGACTGTAAGCTGGGAGCTATCATGAACTCCACAAGCGATGCAGACATCCTACAGAAAGGCCTTAATGAGACCAATGAGTGGTGTGGAAACCATGGCCAGAAGCTTAACTCCACAAAATGCATTGTCATTCCCTTTGGTAAAACACTCAGTTCCCAGTAAGTACCCCATCAATGGGAGCCCAAGGAACACTGTAGGCATTATAAGAGATGTGGGGACACATGCTGACAGCAATTTCTCCTTCAAGCACCACATTGCCACTGTGGTCAAGAAGTCCTTCTATATGGCACATTGCATTGCCAAGGTTTTTGCATCCAGGAAGACAGAGGTAATGATTTTTGTCTATTATTCCCTCATTAGACCACTCCTTAAGTATTATGGCCCATTTGCCATATACCTCACTAGACACATGCTTACAGCTAGAGAGGCCACAGAAGCACCTCACAACGTGGTTCCTAGGCATTAGACACACATCTTACACAGACAGACTCTGAAGACCCAAGCTATTCTCTGTGTCATATCACCTAATTAGCAGCTATCTGTGCTTGACTTACAAAGCCATGTCTGATCCAGCTGTTTTAGAAATGACACATATAAATTCATCCATACCACACCCTGCAGAGACCTCCACCCCAGTACCACAATCACCACAACATGCTGGTGGGACAGGTCCCTCACCAAGAGACTACACATGCCCTGGAATACACTTCCCATACATGTCATGCAGAGCACCTTTCTGGCCCTGTTCCAGAGAAATCTTGATGAGTGGATGGGTAATAGACAGTTCAACCCAAGGATCAGTGCAGTGGCTATACTTGATACAGGCACTGGGAAGCAACATCTGGTGGCACAATGGCAGGACCATTCTATGTGCTAGGCTTGTGAAGGCTCCTGGGCCATTAGCCTACTACTCACTTGTAAATCTGTAAAGGGAGTGACATCAGCAGGACTGATAAAGTAGGGCAGTGGGTGTAAAACCTATCAAAATACTTTGTCCTACAAACACACTATAGTTTTAATAACTACTTTACCTCTTCAATATTAAACCTGGTAAGTGCTATATCACCCATGACCCAACATTAACCCTTAAACTACCAGACTAACTCCACCCCCTTTACTTTTAATCCAGTTCCAACTACAGTTCCAACTACAACCATTCAAAATCTCTTAGCTAAACTCAAACCTATCACCCTAGCTGCAGACAGTCTCCCAGCTCAATATCTCCAAATTGCATCCAAGGCCATCACCTACCCCATCTCCCTACTCATTAACAGATCTATCTCATTGCATTCCATTCCTTAATTATGGAAAACCTCATATATCATTCCTCTCCATAAGGGAGGTCCATCTACTGACCTCTCCAACTACCATCCCATTGCTATCCCATCACCCCTCTCAAAAATTCTAGAAAAATGTATCCACCACCAAATCCTTACCCATCTGTTAACTAACAACCTTCTAACTAAAACCCAACATGGATTCAGACCTTCCCATAGCACCAACACTGCTTTAATTAACTTCTCCAGTACCATAAACTCTCATAGGAACCAAGGGAAGCTGGTCTCTGCCACCTTCTTAGACCTATCCAAGGCATTTGATACAGTTTCCTATAGCAAACTCCTCACCTGCCTAGCAGAACTCAACCTCGATGATTTCACCCTAAAATGGTTTAACAGTTACCTAAACAACCAGTCACAATCTGTCAAATGGGGCAACTCCCTATCCCCCCCACTCCCTGTCACATGCGTGTTCCCACAAGGTTCAATCCTTGATCCCCTTCTCTTCAACATATTTACAAATAATCTCCACCTAGTTACCACTAAAGCCAACATCGTCCAGTATGCGGATGACACTACTCTAATCTGCTCAGCACCAAACATCCAATTACTACAAAGTAAAGCCCAGGAATCCTTCACTGAGGTAGAGAACTTGCTAAACAACTACCAACTAATAATAAACCCCAAAAAAACACAGCTAATACTATTCCACCCAATCAATCACTCCTCCACCACCTTTACCATCAAGTCAACCAATGGCACCCTCATCACCCCAGTAACTGAGGCCAAACTCTTAGGCATCACTATTGATCAACAACTTAAATTCAACAAGCATGTATCCCAAACCATCTCTAAAGTCCATAAAAAACATGGTTGCCTATATCGTTGCATACTATTGTTAACCACCGAAACTAGAACAACAATAGCCAGAACTCATCTCTTATCAACACTACTATACACCTCTCCAGTCCTCACCAACATTAACAAAATTAACCTGAACAAACTCTCTCCATGCCACAATAAAATAGCTAGGTTCACTGCCAATAACAGATCACATTCCCACCACTGCCAATCCCTAACTAAACTGCACCAGTTAGAATTTCCAAACCTCCTACACTACCACCAACTGATCATAGCCCATCAAATTCTTTTTCATCTGGGGAAAAGCCCTGCCCTAGCTGACATACTAAACTTTCACAACCCCAAAAGGGAACTATGTTCATGTAACAAAAACCTGATTGAAATCAACCCATACAATAACAGCACTGGGGAGGCCCTATTCTCTTATGATGTTGCTAAAGTATGGAACACCCTCCCACCTGAACTCAGGCTACAAAGTCACTCAAGCACCTTCAAGGGCCTTCTTAATTCACACTTCTATGCTAACACTCTTTGTAACTGCAAAGACCCCCCTTGAAGAACCCTCCCA